>NC_041406.2:127268888-127573888 GCF_900747795.2 Erpetoichthys calabaricus
TGTTAATAATATAAATTACATTTATGTTAAAATGGCATCTGATAAACCAAACGACAGATATTTGAAGAGGTATTAGAAAACCATTTATTTCTGAATCTGAAGTGAATATCCTTAAAAGATCATAACGCTAAAAACGTCTTAAGGGTTTCCAAAAAAACATTATAACCTAAGTAGCTTGGTAAATCATTTGTATATGCTTCCTGACCTATGTGAAAACTGCTAAGTGCTTTTATAAACTGGCTACATCTTGCACCACCTCTGCTAGACATCTGTTGCCAGACAGTACACATTAAATACACATTTTGACATTTGCATTTGAACATACAAATGATTTGGAATCACTAAGAACTTTCAGAACAGAAACTGCGGACTGTACCCATGATGTCTTTATCTGCGGGCCATTTGGCACTGTGTTAGAAAGCAAGGATCATGATGTTTCTTGGTAGATGAATACTGGGTGATAAAACATTTTCTATTTGTCCCCAAGGGGAAATTAAACATTACAGAAGCTCAAGAAAAAAATAACTGGTACCCCCTTCAGGCATGTCTGTTGATAACCATAACTAACCCGTAAACAACAACCAAAGAAAAATAATGCATCATGTTAACAAACCTGCAGCATGGTGGAATGTAAGGTAAAGGCACAACTTTATGAAAAGCGTCCTTTCACTTTCTTATTAAATCGGTAGATGGTGTCACATTTTGACCTTAAATTGCTGCACTGTGAGAGATATATTTGCAATGCTGCACAGTAAAGCTTAGACATACCACTGCCAAAAAAGAAGAAGAAGGGGAGACTGAGGATCGAAGTCAAAATTTCCTAATTTTTGGCTAAGGCAAAGGGTGTATTCCAGACAGATATGGATGTTAGGAAGAGCATCAGTACTACAAATGTTACATACTTATTTCTACCCGCTTCTATCAGGCAATTCAATGCTTCCATATGATGTACTCGTTAAGTTTATTTTTATTTATGGATTGATTGATTGGATGTATTACTTTTCCTGTGAGTCTGTACAATAAGTCCCCTACATACGAAGAAGTTCAATTCCAAGAGTGAGTTTGCAAGTCCAATCTTTTCATAAATCCAGCAAAGTTAGCCCAGGTACTCAACAAACACAATGCAACCCCCAAAAAACATGGAAATGTGCAGCTATTTGACAATACGAAAGTGCTTTTAAAAGTTAATATTTATATTTTGTGTTTTAGAATTCAAGTTCATTTTAACAAAAAACAACTGAAAATTATTTTTTATTCCCATTATTTTCATTCAGATGATCTTGGTACAGTTATCTCGCTTACCACTAGTGAACGAGCCTGCTTATGTAGACCTAGCTTACCTCTCTCTCCTCCACTCTTATCGAAAACAAGTTATTTGTACTGTACATACACTGTAAATAGTTTTTAAAAGTTAATATTTTTACTGTGAGATTTTTGAGACCCTGGGTGCCGAAACTCTGTTAAGGCAGGCAGGGGTTGCTTGTCTGCCACCGGTGCAACTGCAAGTTCAGAGGCTCGCCGCATAACTTGTCTGTTTCCTAATAGTTGATGCGAGGAACATTTAAAAACAGCCACTTACTTGGCCATGTGTTCATTTGCTGTTTTCTCACTTGTGCGTGAAGTCTGTCTACTCTTCTAATCTGAGAAGGGGGTGACTAGAAGATGACAACAGCATCCCTGCATGCATGCTGCGGTTACTGTGAGGGCTGAAGAGACAGCTCCCATTTGGATAACTTTGACTCTCTTGTACAAGTGTGTGACCTACATATTATTTACGTACAGTATTTGTTGCATTGATTTTGAGTGAATTTTAACAACAAGCAACTAAGTTATTTTTTTCATGTTTTTAGACAGCTGATCTTGGTAGACTCGCTTACAGCTAGCAAGCTGGAATATTTAGCAAAAAAATTTTCCATGATCTTATAACGATTCATGTTATACGAACGAGCGACATCAACCACTTTTTCTCCTCACTCTACACTCTCAATTATTTTCACTTTCGCTTCCATTGTTGTTGCCTAGCGCTTCTTAGCAGTACGTCATCATTGCTTTTATGCTTTACACTTGACATAATCCATGTTAATTCAACATAAATAGAGATAGTCAAAACCACAAGCACTTGTAGAGGATGCACACATATAACTGGGAATGTTAGCAATAAATTGTGAGTTTTGTGTCTCAAATTTTGAAGTTATGGTACAATTTTTACTTTTTCACTTATTTAAATAATTTTTAATTTATTGGACATGCACATTCACATCTTTCAAAGTTCATAACTTGAAGGTCTGTATGTAGAGGATTTACTGTATTCTTGTATTTTATATTTCTGCTGTTATAATATGCATTTGAATTTCCCCATGAGATTATAAAGTTTATCTAACCTAACCTAACCTAATCTAATATAATGTAATTTTCTCTAGTCTAGTTTCTAATTAAAAGGCTTTGTTTGCATTTCATTATGTATAGTACCTACTAGCTATGTTACTTGTATAAGACAGGAAATGGAATACATTTAAAAATATTTGATATCCCCTGCCTTATGTGAATCATCAGCATCCGTCCTGAAGCTTTCTTCATTATCGCCATGCATTTCAACCTGTCTTGGCCAGTGTTTCCTCACTCAGTTGCATTCCTTTAAAGTCTGCTTCTCAGACTCTGCCACTTTGAGGTGCATTGCTTGTCTCCTGTCTGCTTTTTGACCACCACCAACAATGGATGGGCCTCCACTACCCACTCTTGCAAATACTTCCTGTCTTTGAAAGCGATTCCTATGCCTCTCCTTGGTATCTTTGTGTGTGTCATACTTCCTTGCCTGGTGCTTATTGTATCGGTCTCGTTTGACTGAGAAATCATAGTGAAACTGTCCAATCAGGCCAAAGCCAAACTGACCAAACAGATTACACACAGACATTTTTATTATATAAATAAACACACACCAAAGGAGTGTGGGAATCTTTAATACGTAATGGAATATATTTACTTCATTTAAGGATTGTGAAAAAAATTTAGATTATATAAATAAAATATTTGTATATACTATTAAGCATTTTCCACCAGGCTGCCAAAAAGGTGCGTATGTTTCTGAAAAAGGATACAATTAGGCTATGATATATAAGCTTTTTTCTTCACTGTCTCATCCCTTTTTTGTTTTACTTGCTTCTGAAAAGTCTGTAATGTGCCTTACAAACCAATGAAACTCTGTCATTAACTATAAGAAGAAAAAGCTCTTCTTTAGAAATGTGTGTGTGTTTTTTCATAGAGCATGTCGTCATTTATTTTATGTTCATCTTAGAAACAACATATTTCAGATTTAGTGCTAATTTGTATTCTTTGTCTTATTTGGTCTATTTGATTATGAGTCTTATTTGGTAAACTTAATTATAACAATACTTTTTACAATCTTATTTCATTCCAGTGAAGGATCAAAAATGTCACCATCATAATAAAACTATTGTCTATTAATTATTTTTAATTGTCTTATGATGCTTTTATGTAGGCAACTTCAGTGGTAGGTTTAGTACTTTATACTCAGTCGGAAATTTGTCAATTAAGAAGGATTTTGTGAAATCTGTGAAAAAGTAGCATATATGTTATATACATGTATCATAAAGTGCATTTTTGCCCTCTAGGAGTCATCAATGTTATGAAACTTACCTCCATTTAGTTTGTAATTATGGGGTCAAAGCTTGTCCCCTTGGCATCAGCCAAAAGGTATGAATGAAACCCATAGTTGGTGCCAGGTTCATTGCAGGGAACACTCACATTCCGTTATATAGGGGACCATAGTAGGCAGTTAGTCATAAAAACACATCTTCTGAATGTCAGTGGAAAATTGCTGTCAGGAGAAAAAAACACTCAAGACAGTGACTGGGCTGGAATTTGAATCAAATCTCTAGAAGCTATTAGGCAGCAGTGCTAAGTAATGTAACACCTCGCCACCTGAATTTCAAACTGTTAAGAGGAAAGTGAATTAACAAGAAGGGAAAAAGGCAGAAACTGAACAGAATAGCAACAACAGCTTGGTGAGTTTCACACTCTTAGTAACTTTTTCAGGTAAAAAACTAGGACAAGCCATCTGATTAAATTCTAACTTTGATTAGCAGATTGAACTAACTTCTAAGAATGTAAACTGGAAGGACTGAGGCCACAGTGCCCCTCTAGCATTTGACACCCCTGTCTATCATTGTCTTGTGATAAAGTTTTCTTTGTGATTGTGCTGTTGTGGCCACTAGTGACATCATATTACATTAACTTAAAATGAATTAATTCTCTTAGAGAAAAAAATAACTTTTGACAAGCAGTCATTTTGAAACGTCTATTAGGGCAGTAAGTGAAAAATGTAAATTTACACAGTTGTCTTTGGATTTCATCTACATTGTTAATAAATAATTATACGTTTCTGCATTGTCTACAGTCAAAGTTACACGTGCACAATCTTTTTCCTCAGACTTAGCATATTTAGCAAGGCTGGACAACTAAACAGGGCTCACAATTGTTTTCAAATACGTTACCTCCCGAGGACTGACCTTTTGAACCTGCCACAGCACAAAACTTTAATACGTCACACCTCTGAGTTCATATGGTTGGAATGTCCTTTTGTGCTCAATGTTCTAGGGCAACATTTGGAAAGATAAAATATAAAATACTAGTTAGTTTGTATTTTAATGGAATATATTAAATTATATTTACAGTCTATTGAATCATGCAGACTCCTTCTATTAAATACACATGGAAATGAGATACAGTATAGAGCATCAAAACTTTAAACTTGAAATTTATCAAACCCAGTGATGACAGCAAAGAAGCAGACAAAGCTTACACCATGGCTCTGGAGATTTTAACTTTAAGCAAGGTTGACCCATACTGAGCCAGACTACTTTTCTGTCTTGCTTGCTGATATTATTTCTTTGTTACTGGGAAAGTAATCACCAAATGCTCACAGAAATAAAAAAACAAGATAACAATACTGCTCATGCATAAAAGAGATTAGACTTCATCTGAGTGCCACTACTTCTGGCAGTAATCACTATTTATCATATTTGTTGATATGACTCAAGAATGCACAATTTCTTCCACAGCAATATGAACATCATGGATCAAAGGATCAAATTTACTAAATCAAGCACCCTGTTTGAGTCTTTTTTTTATTTTCTTAATTCAATAATGAAGGACAACATGGGAACATGACCTGTGACGGTCCAATTTCTAATTGAGTATATCAGCACTTAGCCACTCATCTGATCAATGTAGATTGAGAACTGTATCTTTAGGTCTCGTGGCACTTTTTCTGAACATTAGTGATAGGATCCCTCATTAGGTATGAGCTAAATGTCTTGTTTTCTATGGAAGACCTCATAAATTAATTACTTGATCAATACAGCTTGGGTTTTAAAATCATGAATATCTTTCTATCTACTTTTTGAACATACTTATACAGAGCAGGGTCAAGAGGAGCCAGCAGCTTTATAGGCACCATCAGCCTCCAGGCAGGAACATCACATGTCCACCTTCACTCTTGTGTACCATGTCCATGTGTATCCACTCACACAGAATGTACCCTAGCCAGGTGTCCAAAGCATTGTGACAGACATTTCTGTCTGCTATTCTACAATCACATCCTATTTTAACAGTCTTGTGAAACTGATTGAGTTTTTCATAAACTACACTGCATTTTTAAATTTAGCTTTACATTTAAACATAAATTGACTGTAAAGAAAGCACTTGACAAATGCAATTTATGTTTACTCATTTAAGCCATGTTTTTTGTGGCCTCAACCATATACTTACTATATTACTCGGAAAAATACAGCAGCTATTAAAAAACAGAATTAACACAAAATATAATAAACATCTACGATATAAACTACATTTCTCACTTGCTCTCTTTGTCTCCCTCTACTCACTTAAAAACAATTAGTTATGAAAATTCAGGTAATGTATTCCTTTTCTAAATTATATTTGAGAAATGTTATTAATTTCATATATCAAGTTTGGATCGGCCATCTGTTCGCTCTGCACCACTGCGTCTCCTTCCATCTGCCCTGTTTTTCCTGTGGTAATCGGGTGCAAGGGCTCAGATGATGAGGAAGTTTCACTCTGCCTTTTGATTTGTCACTCATCATCAAGCCAGCTGTACAGATTTTCAGAAGCAGCAATCTTATGACAACGGGTGTTGCAGAATTTTTACCCCTCCAAATCTCTCTGCCTTTTTTCCCCCTTTAATTTTCAATCTCCTGGTAACCAAAGAAAGCAGATTGCACACCCTGCACACTGAGATGTGTTTCTTTGCCACTGTTAATTTGGCTGCATCTGTGCATTCATGAATATGAATGAATTTACAAGTCCAGGATATTATTAGGTAATGAACAGCAGAGAAGAGGCCTACAATTCCAGGTGGAAAGTGAGGAAAAAATAAAAGACATAGTCTCGACAAGTTAAAATATGGCAAACCAAATACAGGATATAATGAGTAGGGATGTTGTACTGGGAATACTGAAAAGAGCCACAACAGATTCCCAATAACAAACTCTTAAATGAAACAGTAAATGTATTTCTTAATGGTGCACAGCACAATAACAAGACAACCTAGTTTGAGATAGCTTTCTCACAACCATGCAGTTGTGCTCCTGAGTGGTACTTTCAAATTTATTTCCTCTTTCTATGCTTCTGCCATGGCCTTATAAACTCCCATAAGTTTTTTACCTCTTAGTTCTGTGCTTGATATTTTTTTCTTTGGTAGTCACTGTGCTGTTAGAATACTGACATGTGAGAGGAACTATGGAAGAGAGGAGAGATGAAAAAGAAATGAAGAGGGGCGCCTGTTTCCAACCAGTATCCTGCAGTGGTGTCTGTGGTGTTTTTTTTCTTCTGCCCGATCATTAACCTACTGGAATATTGAATGTTTAATTATAATTTTGGGCCATAAATGTGACAGTCATTGCAAATTGGAACCTCTGTGAAAAGTAATCTTTATTGAATATTTTCTGGGTTTTTAGAGCTGGGCTTAAAAGCCAATCATTAGTCATTATAATTTATAAAGAACTGCTTGTTGAAGATCATAGGGATAACCTTTAATGATTGTTTCAAGCATCCCATGTTTGTCAATTCATTCATTTATCATATGTTTGTGTGCATGAGCGCTACAACATTTTTAGTACAAAGGGAATAATTTAAAATCAACTTAATTGGACAATTGTGGGGTTAGCAACTCCTAGTTTGGACTAAAATGGTGAAGATTTCTGCAGTGACACATATATAACAACAGTAAAACAAAAGCAAATCACTGCTATTCACCCCATAATTAATTATGTATATAATATTATATAATATACTTTCAGCTGCATAAATAGTAAGGAGAGAGGATACAAATAATCCAGTCAGTAGGCACATGTGAGTGTTTCTCTTTACCAGTTCCAGATCTGACAGAATAGTCCTGGTATTAGGGTGGCCTACTAGGGGTCAACAGCTCAGTCAGGGAACCATTAAATTAGAGTAAAATAACCAATCGGGGACTTCACTGACTTGGAGGAGTACACTTCATCAGTGACCAGCTACATCAGTAAGTGCACCGATGACGTCACTGTCTCCAAGAACATCATCTCACGACCCAACCAGAAACCGTGGATTACTGCGGAAGTGCGTGCACTTCTGAGGACCCGAGACTCTGCCTTCAAAGCGGGAGACAAAGTGGCCCTTAGAAGAGCAAGGGCCAAACTCTCTCAGGCCATCAGAGAGGCGAAGCGCGCACACGCCCAGAGAATCCACAATCACTTCATAGACAGCGGCGACACACGGCGCATGTGGCAGGGTTTACAAGCCATCACACACTACAGGACGACATCACCTGCCTGTGACGGTGACGGCTCCCTCCCAGATGCGCTGAACAACTTCTACGCTCGGTTCGACAGGCAGAACGATGTGGCGGCGAGGAAGACCACCCCTCCTCTGAACGACCAGGTGCTGTGTCTCACTACAGCGGATGTGAGGAAAACTCTACGCAGAGTCAACCCACGTAAAGCTGCTGGACCAGACAACATCCCAGGCAGAGTGCTCAGAGAATGTGCAGAACAGCTGGCAGATGTTCTTACCGACATCTTCAACATCTCTCTGAGCAGCGCCGTCGTTCCCACGTGCTTCAAGGCCACCACCATCGTACCCGTGCCCAAGAAGTCTTCTGTGTCCTGTCTCAATGACTACCGTCCTGTTGCACTTACACCCACCATCATGAAGTGCTTCGAGCGGCTCGTCATGAGACACATCAAGACCCTGCTGCCCCCCTCACTGGACCCACTGCAATTTGCGTACCGTCCTAACCGCTCAACGGACGACGCCATCTCCACTGCACTCCATCTTGCCCTCACACACTTGGACAAGAAGGACACATACGTTCGAATGCTGTACATAGATTTCAGCTCAGCATTCAACACGATCATCCCCCAACAACTGATCGGGAAGCTGAGCCTGTTGGGCCTGAACACCTCCCTCTGCAACTGGATCCTGGACTTTCTGACCGGAAGGCCTCAGTCAGTACGGATCGGGAACTGCACCTCCAGCACCACCACACTGAGCACAGGTGCCCCACAAGGCTGTGTGCTCAGTCCCCTGCTGTTCACACTGCTGACTCACGACTGTGTAGCAACACACAGTTCAAATCACATCATTAAGTTCGCTGATGACACGACCGTGGTGGGTCTCATTAGCAAGAACGACGAGTCAGCGTACAGAGAGGAAGTGCAGGGGCTAACGGACTGGTGTAAAGACAACAACCTCTCTCTGAATGTTGACAAGACAAAGGAGATGATTGTTGACTTTAGGAGGACACGAGGCGACCATTCTCCGCTGAGCATCAACGGCTCCTCTGTGGAGATCGTCGACAGCACCAAATTCCTGGGTGTCCACCTGGAGAAGGACCTCAGCTGGTCCCTCAACACCAGCTCCCTACACAAGAAAGCCCAACAGCGTCTCTTCTTTCTGAGAAGACTGAGAAAGGCCCAGCTCCCACCACCGATCCTGACCACCTTCTATAGAGGAACTATCGAGAGCATCCTGAGCGGCTGCATCACTGTCTGGTTTGGGAATTGTGCCATATCGGACCGTAAGACCCTACAGCGGATAGTGAGGACAGCAGAGAAGATCATCGGGGTCTCTCTCCCCTCTATTGAAGACATCTACACCACACGCTGCATCCGCAAAGCCACCAGCATTGTGGCTGATCGGACACATCCCTCTCACACACACTTTACCCTCCTGCCATCTGGAAAAAGGTACCGAAGCATTCGGGCACACACATCCAGACTGTGCAACAGCTTTTTTCCACAAGCCATCCGTCTCCTCAACAAAAAGGGACTGGACTGATAAACACACACACACGCATGCACACACACACACACACAAACATTATCACTTAGCTTAACTCAACTACCTCAAAACATTGAGATTGGACTGACTAATCAACACAAGCGCAAACACACTGACCTACACTACCAAACTATCGTATACACCAACCTGTCAATGCTTTTTTTGCACAATATCCATTACTGGACAACTTTTTGCACTAACTTCTTTACTTCCTAATTTTTGCTGCTACACTAAGGAATGTTTACTGTTTCTCCACTACCTCAACTCATCACAACAACACCTTATTATTATGTTACGTTTGTGTTTTTGTCACACTGTCACTTTGTTGCTTTTGTTTGCACATTTCTTAGTTAGCTAGTTTAGTTTTTCTGTTAATTTATGTTGTAATTTATGTTGCATGTAGCACCTTGGTCCTGGAGGAACGTTGTTTCGTTTCACTGTGTACTAACTGTATATGGTTGAAGTGACAATAAAGCCTACTTGAACTTGAACTTGAACTTGAACAACAAAAAGATTCATGCACAGAAACTGTGACATGCTGTCCGCTCTGCAGTAAGGAAGATTAATGGGGCTCAGTCTCATACACTGTAGTGTTAGATTTCTATTATTGTGTATGTAAAGCTAATGTTGGGGTATTTAATGAATACATATTGTTTGTAAATATATCTCCATTTAAATAAAGTTTAACAAATCTGTGCTATCAGGAAACAGGCCAGGCTCAGTGCTGCGTTCCTATCGTTTTCGTGATGTACCAACTAATTATGCCACACAATCAGTTAGCCACAACATCATTAACTCAGGTGGGTTTTTTTTTCAACACTTCTATGCATTTTCTCTATTTTGTTCCTTCAGAAACAGAGATATAATTTTTCACTGACATCAAAATATGTGTAACTGAACATCAACTGCAACTTAAGTTGCGTTAGACTAATCTGTTGCATGTTTGCAGTGTGACCCTGACTATACTCCACAGGTCACAGACAAGCAAAATGCAGATGTTACCCATATCTTACTCTCTTTTTTGTGTCCAAATTAATAAAATAAAATAAAAACAAACACTATTTAAAATGGACAATCATGTTTTTCATATACTTAGTCCATCCTTTTATGCATGTATATTGTCACACATGTGTGACTAGGAGCAAGCTGAATGGACCAAGTAGAGGTGATTACCTGCTGGGCCAGGGGGTGGTGGGGTTCTGTAAACTTATTTCTGTTATCTCTGCAGACCAAATTCGGGAAAACCTGCCTGATTTAACGTCACTTCCTGTTCCGGCGCCAAGACTGACGTCACTTCCGGTTCCGGCACCCAGACTGACATTACTTCTTGTTTACAGCCTATAAAATCTCCATCTTACCAAACTTGTTCAGTTTGATCTGGGAATTCAACCTGAGAACATCCTATTGTTTCTTTAAACCTTTTGCAGCCAGGGACAATATACGGGACAGCTGACCCAAACCTTTTTCAATGTGTTGAGACTCATTCTTTCACAGTGGCGTAGTCGGCAGGATGGTCTCCTTGTGGAACCGGAAGCCAAACCAAAACAAAGTCTCAACACACCATCGTCCCAAACAACTGAAGACCTATCAGGTAGGAGAGTACCGTTCTCATGTTGCCGAGCTGGGGTCTGACGGTGTGTGTCGGGGATACCTGGAGCATGTTCCGACCGGCAGAGGACCTGCAGACGAGGGCCAGGTTCAGAAAGGATCACAGTGGATCCTATTATGGGCTCCTGAGGATGGGGACCGACCCAAAGATCCCCACAAAGGAAAAATCCTTTGAGAAAGGTGGGGGTGCCTTGGGTCGGCAGGTGTGGGATGTAATGAAATGAGAATATAACCCAGAGGAGTCTCTCCAAAAACAAGCCCTGACACTGTGGCAGAAAGTCGGGTGCTGGCTACTGCCATATAATAAAAACAGCCGGAAAATTGTGGAAAAAGTGGCCTGTGCCATATTGATAAATAGCCTTCCCGCTAAGCTCACCCAGCTGACCTGGGGACATTCATGCATTAACATGGACTCCCTGGTGGGGATCTTTAACACCTTATGGAAGGAAACCTACTTGGGAGAATCAGAACGGAATCCCTGTGAACCCAGACAGAGTTGAGTCCCTGATTCAGGGTCCTACTTTTACATTGCGGACTTTGCTTTGGGGAACTCAGATGCACGGCACAGGGCTTCGCGAGGTGACAGGAGGGTCTGCGGAGAGGCGCAGAGGTGGGGGCAGAGTGCTCTTGCTAATCCTCTGGCCTTTTCGCATACGGGAGTAGCGCTAGTCAATAGCCATAAAGTAGCTTCTTTTTTTGACTCTTGAAGTAACATTTCCCTTGTTGCTCACCATTTAGTGTTGCCGTGACAATGGTTAAAAGTAAAGACTCGTCTAACCTGTACAGTGGAACCTCGGTTCACGACCATAATTCGTTCCAAAGCTCTGGTCGTAACCCGATTTGGTCGTGAACCGAAGTAATTTCCCCCATAGGATTGTATGTAAATACAATTAATCTGTTCCAGACCGTATGAACTGTATGTAAATATTTTTTTTAAAGATTTTTAAGCACAAATATAGTTAATTACACCATAGAATGTACACCGTAACAGTAAACTAAATGTAAAAACATTGAATAACACTGTGAAGACCTTGAACAACAGAGAAAACTAACACTTTTTTTTAATGAGTTTTAAGCACAGGGAAAAAAATTAACATTTGAAAATTCTTGGTGGGAAAAACCACCAAGAAAAGTAACATTGCAAAAATGCACGCTACAAACCGATCGCTGTAAACAGAAGTGAAGTGGAGGTTAAAATCCAATAGAAAAAAGACTTCATTAAATACAACGAGGTTAAAGCAATGCTGGAATCTGTCTCTTTAAAAACAAGCCCTTATGCAGCCAGCCCTCTCTCTCTCTCTCGTGCACATATGTCTCTCTCTCGCGTGTGTCTGTGTGTGTCTCTGTCGCTCGCTGCACAGGGAATGCACAGGGAGAGACTGAACACATGCGGAAATCATCGGTGCGCACAAACCGAAAGGGAAACTGGCTTGTTAGTATACCAAATGTGTGGTCATGAACAGATACAAAAGTTTGGCGAACTCTTTGGTTGTAAACCGATTTGTACGTGTTCCGAGACATTCATGAACTGAGGTTCCACTGTATTCACGGGGCTGTCCAATCGTACGAGTCCGTCCGCTATTACATCTGCCAAGATGGCATCGTGAGGAAAATGACGGTGGCGATACACGACAATCCTCTATTTCCTGTTATACTGGGTAGAGATTGGTCAGACAAAAACCGCGGCATAACACTTGCTATCCCTACAAAAACACTAGGTCTTGTTATGGACACCAACACCGCGTCCTCAGCTACCTAAACGGCATGTACACAGCCTGTAGAGGAGCAGAACACGTCCTCAGAGATTGATGTGGAAACAGCTGGGCCGTCGCAGCGTGATACGTCATGACCAAACACCGCTCTGGCTAGGACTGAAACCACACCCCTCAAGGTCGAGTCTGATCCCCTCAGTCAGTTTCAGTTTAGGCAGACCCCGGCTTCATTTAAAAGGGAGCAATGGAATAATGACTCCCTTAAATTTGCAAAAAATGCAGTGGTCTTAGTAGATGGCCAGCGTACAACACATCCCATGCCACAAGGTCACCACTTTGTATTAAATAATGACCTTTTATATTGGGTGGCAGAACATGAAGGAGGGGTGAGGTCACTGCTGTTAGTGCCACAGACTTACTGGTGACAATCCTATGAACTGGCTCATACCCACATCCTGGGAGCCCATCTGGGCCCCAATAAAACTTTAGAGCGAATCAAGCTCCAATTTTTTTGGCCTGGGATTAATGAGGAGGTCTGCCATTTTTGCATGTCCTGTATGGAATGTCAATTACGGCAGATTCCTAGGAGGGACCATGCTCCTCTAATCCCTTTACCCCTGATTGATATCCCTTTTGAATGTATCGGGGTTGACCTGGTGGGACCCCTACAGCCAGGGGTCATAAATATATAATAGTCCTGGTGGATTATGCAACCCGATATCCTGAAGCTGTTCCATTACGCTCAGCCACTTCCAAAGCTATCGCGCGGGAGTTGGCAGGGGTCTTTGCGCAAGTCGGATCCCTAAAGAAATCCTGACAGATCAAGGGATGCCATTTACCTCGGAGACGTTCAGGGAGACAGATAAGTTACTGAAAATAAAGCATTTAAAGACCTCTGTATATCATCCTCAAACAGATGGTCTAGTTGAGAGGTTCAACCAAACTCTCAAACAGATGCTTCGCAAGGTAGTCAATGAGGACGGAAGGAACTGGGATAAGCTCCTCCCCCTCATCCTTTTTGCATATCGGGAAGTCCCACAAGCCTCCACAGGGTTCTCACCCTTTGAATTACTGTATGGACGACAACCCCGAGGTATATTGGATATATTAAAAGAAGGCTGGGAGGAGGAGGCCCTTCCCTCTGTAAATATACTTGAATATATCGCGCAATTAAGCGATAGATTTGCAAAAATTAGACCTATCCTAAAATCTCACATGGAGAAGGTGCAAGCAGCCCAGGCTTGTTGTTATAACTGTGGCACATCCCTTCGGTGAGTTCTGCCCCGGGGGATCGAGTCATGGTATTGGTTCCTATCTCACATTCCAAATTACTGGCCCATTGGCAAGGCCCATATGAAGTTAAGGAGAGGAAGGGTCTGGTCGATTATTTAGTTATCCAACCTAATTGTTGACCTAGAGAGCTGATTTATCATGTCAATTTGCTGAAACTGTGGAAGGAAAGGGATACCGATCCCTCCTCCGGACAGCCCTGCTCACTCTTCACTCATAAATTGTACCTTAACTTCGGTGATGATTTGACTCGCCAACAGCAACAGGAGCTCGAAGCAGTTATCCTGTCTCTCCCAGAGGTAGTGAACGAAAATCCTGGACGAACCTCCCTGGTTGTGCATGACATAGTGACAAAACCAAGGGGTTATAGGCAGAGAACGCCCATATCGGATTCCCGAAGCAAAAAAGGCAGAAGTGGAGTTGGAGATCAAATGAATGCTAGATCTAGGTGTGACAGAGAAGAGTTATAGTCCCTGGTCCAGTCCGATCATGTTGGTCAAAAAACTAGACAGAAGTTGGAGGTTTTGCAATGACTTCCATCAGCTTAAGTCTCCTAATTCAATGCCTATCCTATGCCGCGAGTGGACGACCTCCTCGAGCGGCTAGGACATGCCAAAGTTTTGACTACTCTTGATATGACAAAGGGGTACTGGCAGGTTCCTTTAACGGACTCCGCAAAGGAAAAGATTGCGTTTAGCACCCCTAGCGGACATTGGCAGTATCGTGTACTTCCATGCGGATTACATGGGGCTCCCGCTACCTTCCAACATCTGGTGGACAAAGTGCTCCGACCCCATAATTTGTATAGTGCTGCCTACTTGGATGACGTTGTCATCTATGCCAGCACCTGGAAGGAACACCTACAGCAGGTTAAGGCTGTATTATGGACACTAGCGAATACCGGTCTTCATATTAATCCAAAGAAATGCTATTTTGGATTGGTCAAAGCGAAATATTTAGGTTACCTAGTGGGCCGGGGTATGGTCAAACCAAAATGCTCCAAAATAGATGCCATAGTGAATTGGCCCTGTCCGATAACCAAGCGGCAGGTACAAGCATTTCTCGGCTTAGCGGGTTACTATCGCCGGTTTGTACCCCGGTTTTCTGAGAGAGCAACGCCCTTGATAAACCTGACAAAGAAGGAGAAACCTAACCATGTGGTTTGGGATGATGAAACTGACACTGCACTTAGTGACTAAGCAGGCCCTTACGTCAGCTCCTATTTTGAAAGCACCTGATTTTTCTTTGCCTTTCATTCTCCAGACGGATGCTTCGGACACAGGTCTTGGTGCCGTGCTGAGCCAAAGCGTTGATGGAGTGAAACACCCCGTTATGTACCTGAGTTGGAAACAGTTGGACCGAGAAACCAGGTATGCGGCAGTAGAGCGGGAGGCTTTGGTGATTAAATGGGCGATTACTCAGCTGACGTACTACCTCTTGGAATGTGAGTTCACCCTGTTGACTGACCATGCAGCTTTACAGTGGATGGCGTTACACAGGGATTCAAATCCACGAGTCACGGGATGGTTTTTAGACCTACAGCCTTACAAGTTTTCGGTCGTTTATCGTCGAGGTCTGCTGCAGGCCAGTGCTGATGCCCTTTGCCACAACCATAAGGACAGGGACTTAATGTTAATGGGATGTTTTATCTCTTTAAGTTAATATTACTTCTGGGATTACTTCTATTTTTATGCATATATATGTTCTAAGAGCTAATAATTTAGTTAGTGCTTTATACTTGTCAATATGTTTACATGATCTAAGACAGCTCAGGTCACAATTTTGGTCACACTAATTGGTACAGCATAGTTGGCAGATGCTCCCCTAGCCCTCTGGGACAATTAATAGACCATCCACAATACAAAGTGAGGAGCATAACATACTTAATCCAGCATCAAAGACAAAACATACAATAAATCTTTGCAGAACAACTAAATATTTTCATAATATTCTCATTATGATCAGCTAGTGTGCTCATCAAACTTTTTAAAAGTTTGATGCAGGGTACAAATACAGCTGGAGTATCAATTGGGCAGTGGCATCACACATGTGTTTATTCATTGCAAATTATTCACACATGCATGAAGCAGATCAGGCAGTGCTGTAAAGCAAGAGGTAGAGTTCTCTTACAGTATACATGTGTATACTCTGTACATGCACGATAAAAATTGAGCAGGGAGCACAGATTGACAAGTGACATCCCCATCAAGCATGGCTTATGCAGCTATTTGATGTCAAGCAAAAGCATTAGGGGGCACTGAAATGAAAAAGGTTGCCTAAGCTGGCCACACAGCATATTTTTTGGGAAACAATTTAGCAAGCAAGGTCACAAACAAAAGTGAAAAATTTGTCGAAAATCACATAATTATAAAAAGGTATTCACATATGAAATTACAATCCACGAAGAACTTCACTGCCAAAGAAACCGTTAAATGGATTGCTGGCTCTGAAATAACACAATAAAACAAGGGGCAGTTCCACAGCTGCAGCATCAGGGGGCCCTGTCCTCTTAGGTTCAGTGTACAGAGAACAAGGTACATAGAAGAAAATACTAAGAAATACATAGTGTGAGCTGGGGGGCTGATCGTACCCTCAGAGAATACAGATGTTCCTGGGAAAACCCCTGAAAAATGTTGACAGACTACCTTCACATTGCTCCTTACCTTACTGGCGGCTTTGTCACGTGATAAACCTCTTGCGCGGTACTCTGCTTACTTAAAAGCCTGTACGAGCACCTGTCAGTTTTGGAATTGATTGTTTGCTTCTCTCTCTCTCTCTGACATTCTCTGCTCCTGGCGGAACTGTCATCTCTGACTTGTCATGGAGCACGTTAAAATTTTAAAAAAGAGACAAATGTTTGTTTGCAGTGTTTGAATAAAATTCCTGTTTTCTACAACCTCCTGTGTTTCTGTGCAAATCTGTGACTCAAGCGTGACAATAGTTAACATTATGCAACAAAATACTACTACAAAGCAACACAAATTCAAAATGGCATATCAAAGCCTTCTTGGAGCTTACAAAAAGGTACCTAAATGACTCTGACTATTAAAATTTTCTGGATTAATGAAACCAAGATTGAACTGTTTGGCCTCAATTCTAAGCATTGTGTTTGGAGGAAACTAGACATGGCTTATCACGTATGGTGGTTGTTTTTTTAACAGCAGGGACTGAAAGACTAGTGAGGCTTGAGGGAAAGTTGAATGGAGCAAAGTACAGAGATATCTGAAATGAAAACCTGCTCCCGAGCACTCTGAACCACAAACTGGGAAGAAGGCTCATTTTCTAATAGGATAATGACCCCAAGCACAAAGCAAAGATAAAGCAGAAGTGGCCTAGGGTCAACTCTGTCAATGTTCAAGAGTTGCCGGCCAGAGCTAAGACTTAAACCCAATTGAATACCTTGAGAGACTTGAAAATAGCAGTCCACTGATGGTCTCTATCCAACTTGACAGAGTGTAAGAGGATCAGCAGAAAAGAATGGTAAGAAACCCCAAATCCAGGTGTCTGAAGCTTACTGCTTAGTAAAGTACTGAGTAAAGGATCTGAATATTTATGTTAATATGATATATATATATGCGTATACTTTGCGTATACCTCAACTATGAGAGACAAAATGAGAAAAACAAATCCAGAAAATCACATTGTCTGATTTTTAAAGAATTTATTTGCAAATTATGGTGGAAAATAAGTATTTGGTCACCTACAAACAAGCAAGATTTCTGGCTCTCACAGACCTGTAACTTCTTCTGTAAGAGGCCCCTCTGTCCTCCACTCATTACCTGTATTAATGGCACCTGTTTGAACTCGTTATCAATATAAAAGACACCTGTCCACAACCTCAAACAGTCACACTCCAAACTCCACTATGGCCAAGACCAAAGAGCTGTCAAAGGACACCGGAAACAAAATTGTAGACCTGCACCAGGCTGGGAAGACTGAATCTTCTTGGTGTGAAGAAATCAACTGTGGGAGCAATTATTAGAAAATGTAAGACATACAAGACCACTGATAATCTCCCTCGATCTGGGGCTCCATGGAGTCAAAATGATCACAAGAACGGTGAACAAAAATCCCAGAACCACACGGGGGGGACCTAGTGAATGACCTGCAGAGAGCTGGGACCAAAGTAACAAAGGCTACCATCAGTAACACACTACGCTGCCAGGGACTCAAACCCTGCAGTGCCAGACGTGTCCCTCTGCTTAAGCCAGTACATGTGCAGGCCCGTCTGAAGTTTGCTAGAGAGCATTTGGATGATCCAGAAGAGGATTGGGAGAATGTCATTTGGTCAGATGAAAAAACTCTACTCGTCGTGTTTGGAGGAGAAAGAATGCTGAGTTACATCCAAAGAACACTATACCTACTGTAAAGCATGGGGGTGGAAACATCATGCTTTGGGGCTGATTTTCTGCAAAGGGACCAGGACGACTGATCCGTGTAAAGGAAAGAATGAATGGGGCCATGTATCATCAGATTTTGAGTGAAAACCTCCTTCCATCAGCAAGGGCATTGAAGATGAAACGTGGCTGAGTCTTTCAGCATGACAATGATCCCAAACACACCGCCCGGGTAACAAAGAAGTGGCTTCGTAAGAAGCATTTCAAGGTCCTGGAGTGGCCTAGCCAGTCTCCAGATCTCAGCCCCATAGAAAATCTTTGGAGGGAGTTGAAAGTTCATGTTGCCCAGCGACAGCCCCAAAACATCACTGCTCTAGAGGAGATCTGCATGGAGGAATGGGCCAAAATACCAGCAACAGTGTGTGAAAACCTTGTGAAGACTTGCAGAAAACGTTTGACCTCTGTCATTACCAACAAAGGGTAAGTAACAAAGTATTGAGATGAACTTTTGTTATTGACCAAATACTTTTTTTCCACCATAATTTGCAAATAAATTCTTCAAAAATCAGACAATGTGATTTTCTAGATTTTTTTTTCTCATTTTGTCTCTCATAGTTGAGGTATACCTATGATGAAAATTACAGGCCTCTCTCATCTTTTTGAGTGGGAGAACTTGCACAATTGGTGGCTAACTAAATACTTTTTTGCCCCTGTATATATATATATATATATATATATATATATATATATATATATATATATATATATATACATATATATATATATATATATATATATATATATATATATATATATATATATATATATATATATATATATATATATATATATATATATACATATACAGGCAGTCCCCGGGTTACATACAAGATAGGGACTGTAGGTTTGTACTTAAGTTGAATTTGTATGTAAGTCGGAACAGGTACATTATTTTAATAAATGCTATTGTTGACCGACTGTAACCTAGTGCTCTGCCAATGAATGATGGAGTTTCACCTCTCTCTGAACTTTTTATTATTTCTACTTTATTTTCCTTGGTGATTGTTTTTGTCTTCTTTACTTTATCACCAGCACTTGCATCAGATTTGTGTTTCAGAGACATTGTTGAAGGGTGAAGACAAAAGGTTAAGATGAGCTCTTCTGCACAGCACTGTACACGCTATTACAGCAGGAAGGCACCCCTCATCAGCACGTCTGCCGTACTGAACGAGAGACAACTTCCTGCTATGTACGTAACAGTACTAACAGGCTTGCTATTGAGAATGAATGGGGGCAATTCATCATTCGCCCACCACACAGTCACCTCCACTTGCATACAGTATGCTGCCTGCAGCGTCTGCCCACTGAGAACGAACAGGGTGCGGCCAAAGGCAGGTAGTGAATCACCCACCACCGCCCCCATTCAACAGGCAGCCACCCAAGACACATTATACAATGCTGCCCCCCCACCGCACCCCTTCCACCCTCAATGGCCTCTGTTCAGCCACAACCGGGTCACCGCTTGCAGCATCAGCAGCCGCCCACCGAGAATGAATGGGGCAGTCAAGAGCAGTAGCTGCGTGGTGGGCGGGCAGCGAACCGCCCCATCAAGCCTCTGTCCTGCACACGAGCGGTAGCTGTGGCCCCAGCAACTATTGACCCTGGCTCACTACTTGCCGCGCACCCAGCCGTCCATTGAGAATGAATGTGGTGCGGCTCCCACCGCCCCATTCTTTAACCGGAGCCGCTCAAGGGACACTACACTGCACGAGCAGCGAAATCGCCCATTCCAGCCACTGCTTGCTGCATCCCCAGGGTGAAGATGATGGAGCAGCAGTTACTGAGGAGTCTGTGTCGCGTCCCCCAGACAGATGAAGGAGCAGCTGCGGCTCTGTTCGTAAGTCATATGTCAGATGTCCATAACTTGGGGACTACCTGTATGTATATATATATATATATATATATATATATATATATATATATATATATATATATATATATATATATATATATATATATATATATATATATATATATATATATTGTAGCAGTAGAGGTGTGTGTCCACCTCTTGAACCCTCAGGTACCACTCCAAACACCAGGTAAAAGTACAAGACTCTTTTATTGTACAATGATCATGTGCACAAAGCACCCTCCACTCCACACTACTCATATACTCAATTCTCCAAATACAAACCAATCCTCCTCTCCCAGACACTTCGCCACCCTACCTCCCAGCTCAGCTCATTGGCTAGGCTTTCCCAGAGTCCTTTTATACACCCTGACCCGGAGGTGTTCCTGCCCAACAGTCCACAATTCCTTATTCCTTCTGGGTCAGGGTAAACAGTCTTTATCTTCAACCTAGAAGTACGTCATCTCTCCTGTTCACGTGACCAGGACGTACTTCCAGGTTATAGGGCACATATGAGTCCACGGGCCTCCCGACAGCGACTCCCATTGGTCCCCAAGGTATCCAGCAGGGCTGTGTATAAAAACTACATAGTCCACAAGGCCATGCTGGAATTCGGGGCATGTCCATGCTGTTGGGAGAGCTCCTCCTGGCGGCCTGGGGGTGAGGGCCGGAATATGAAGCCAGCAATCCATCACAATATCTATTATAATAAAAAAAACTTGGGTTGAGATGTGATCTTCTTGGAAGACACTTTGAAGTCCCACGAGACTACTTGCACGTCACGCCCTACTTTTCTCGGAACAACAATTTCTCGGAAACACTTTAACATCCCGCGAGACAAGGAAGTGAGACAAAAGGACAGCAGCCATGCAGGCTTTTAAATGATCATTGCGCAGTGAAACATGCAGATCACGCAGCATGGCACAAGCAGCAGCAGCTGCTGTACAGGCTTTTAAATGATCGATGCGCAGCGTGACATGCAGATCATGCAGCACGGCACAAGCAGGACATAACTCATTCACTACAGCTTTATTACTGGCAAATATCAAGAAATAAAAAATGAATGAAAATGAGTGAAGTGAAAAAAACAATCTCTTTAAATTGTATATCCAGTTAACCAAACCCAGGGGTTGTAGAGCGAAGTGAGCAGGGGGTGGGCATCCCGGCTAGAAGAAAACCCAAAAGGTAGGACCAAAAAGGGTGGACGGACAGCCAATTAAAAATAGAAGATATCGCTGGGGGTTTTTTTATTCACCCAGCATGCTAGATGGCAGCAGCCCTGGTTATCAGTACCCCGCGGGAAGTCAGCAGGGCATGCCAGGAAATGTAGTCTGGCAGGGCAGCCCTACTGGGGTCACATGGTGCCACAAGTGTGTGCTGCAGGGAATCAAGCACCGCACTGTGATGATGGACTTCCGTTTGACCTGGAAGTACATCAATCAGGCAAAAGTACTCTTGGGTATGTAATAAAAGGAACCACACTTCCTTATCCAGGCAAGTTGGAGCTGAGTGGTAGAGAGGCAACACTTGACTGGAGAAGGTTGAGAGAGTTATTATGGAGGAGAGGAAGACCTGTAGGTTGTGCTTTTTGTGCGATATTTTAAGGGAATTTGATTAATAAGCAACCTTTATTTGAACCCAGGACTGTGATTGTGTGTTCGTGTGATAGTTTGGGCTGGCTGACGCCCGAGGGTCCATCACAATATCTCTCTCTCTCTCTCTCTCTCTCTCTCTCTCCCTCTCTCTCTCTCTCTCTCTCTCTCTCTCTCTCTCTCTCTATATATATATATATATATATATATATATATATATATACAGTATATATATATATATATATTGTGGAAGCCAGCCCGGACGCAGACAGGCAGACACGTTGACGTCACCCACAACACGTTTATTATACATATTTACACAAGTATAAAAAGTGCACCTCAACCCCAAAAGTTCCCAAAGTCCTGGCCAACACAATGCCTTATCTCTCTCTTCAGGCCGCCTCCTTGCCTCCTCCAGAGGCCTCGTCCTTCTCCTCACCTGACTCCAGCCCTGAATGAAAGGAGGCGGCCCCTTTTATTATCCCCCAGATGTGCTCCAGGTGTGCTCCGGCAATCTTCCATCGACATGCTGAAGTGTGGCGGAAGTGCCGGCTGTATCCCCGGAAGCACTCCGGGTGTCCCTGCTCCTCTTCCCCCCCGCACTTCCTGGTGTGGTGGAAGTGCTGAGGTCCAGGGCTCTCCAGGCATTGGGGTGCCCCCTGGCGGTGACCACAGGCCCATACAGGGTTGAGCTTCAAAGCTCTGTACCCGTGGTCCCCACAGCAACCAGGGTGGTCGCCCCCTCGTGGTCTGGAGGAGGCATGAGGTCCTCTTGGGCTTCCCGGCTGGTACCACCCCCAGCCGCGTGCCACTATATATATATATATATATATATATATATATATATATATATATATATATATAATATAATTTTTTTGTTAAAATCTAATATCATTATAGGGTATTTAGTGGTATTTGATGAGGGAAAAATAAACTTAAATGATTTAAGAATACAACATATTAAAATGTGTAAAGTATGAAAGGATCTAGATACATTCTAGAGGAACTGTATTTTGAAAAGACTAAAAAATTACAGGTAATGAGAATGAAATTCTTCAATAGAGATAACCTTCAGCCTGAATAAATGACTTCATGTTGTTATAGAATACACACAGGTATGCCGGTAAATCAGGCTATCATTAATAAAAGAAAATAAAAAGTCAGCAGCAACATGACACTGTCTTTGACATGATAAGAGCCACAACTCAACTCTTTTTAAGAAGAACAAATTTAGTTAACAATTCCTGCTGAATGCAATGTAAATTTAGAACCATAAATGTAGAATATGTGTAAATTAGCCAGAACTACGAAGTACAGATTGCTAGTTTGCTGCATTTAAACATGCAGACTTTATTCAGCATTCTTTTCTGTCTTAATTATCTGGAAAGAATGCTACCGAGCTTTTTCTAGCCAATATGATTATTTTTTTTTGTCATTTATTACTGACTGATTGTCTTTCTCTCAGCAAGTCAGTCTGTTTTTGAGCTTTTGTCTGTGTTAAGGCGCAGTTGAATTTTAAGGGTAGCCAAGTTAAAGGGTGGCTGTGGTTCAAGTGGTCTTCTGTTTCTACACATGCATTTATAAACGTTTGGTCTTTAGACCTTGGAAACCCTACAGATGTTGTTTTTTGTTTTTTCTGTTTTCCCGGCCATCTGACCTTATCTCAGGACTCTTACATCATGATATTCTATATAAGGAAGCTACTCCTCTACTTGATATTTATCTGTTTTTAAAGGTCATATAGATTTATTTTTTCTTTGTTACTTATTCTTAATATTTTTGCCTAATCATATTTGTTTTTCTTTTGTTATGTTTTGTTTTGTTTTGTTTGTTATATATATATTCTTTGATATCTTGTAAAGCACTTTGAGCTACATTGTTTGTATGAAAATATGCTATATAAATATATGCTGTTGTTGTTGTCTTAGCAGACCAGTAAATTCCAGAACTGCATTTTGACTAGTTAAACTATGATATTTTGGAAAGAACATGAATTAAGATACACATTAAGTCTCTCATACTACAGTAATTAAGGCTCAAATTACAGCCTCAAAGCAAGTCATTATATTTTAAATTAACAATGTTAGTGCTCCCCATGACTCCTTTTTAAATTAGGCAATTCAGAATATAGACTTAGTAATATCTTTGAATAGTAATGTCTGGACCAAGGTACTGAACTTGTACATAATAACTGGAAATAAAACAATATGATTACATATGCTCATTGAAGGATTGCTTATTAAACAATAGGCTATAATATCTATTTGTCTTTTGAAAACATCTTGAAATAGCCTCAGTGACTTGTTTTTATTACATAATATTGCAAATTTGCTATACAGGAAAAGCGGCATTACTTTAGTGGCTCCTCACCACTCTATGTAATGGTGTATTTAGTGAAGCATTGCACCATGGCTTGTAAGCATGCAGGATGGTTTGCATTTAAAATGTCTAATGTTGTGTAGTTAAACCATATGTCACTCTTTTCCTTTTCTGTTTAATGATATTAGAGTGTTTGAAATAATATATTTTTTATTTCAAATATAAAATATATTTCTTCAAAATCTTCTAATTGTGGCACTTTGTTTTGAAGGAATCCAAACCTTTCTCCTTTATTTATTTATTTTTTGGCTTTTCTAAATGTTTGTGTATTACTCCTGTACATGAGACATGATTGAGTTCTGAGATCATTTGAAGAGCTTTCGTAAGATTATAATTAGCAGGAATATATGTATGAGCCTTATGAAGCTCTAATATTGGTTCACAAGTTTCAAAATGGAAGAAATTAAGTCCAATTTATGCTAGAAGACAGATGCACCAGTGACAAAGACTTTAGGACTTTTACCACAGAGCTCTAAACTCCTGTATTCTATTACTGATCTGGTCGCCGTCCATTTTGAATTTTTGAACTCTTTTAGTGTCAACCAGCCTTGTGAGTATATTCTGCAATGATCTGGTGTCCTTGTCAAGGTTCGTTTTGTTCCTTGCACCCTTTCGGTTGCTTCCTGTGACCGCGTACAAAAGAATGCAAGCTCAGAATATGAATAAATGAAGTGTAAGTGTTGGCAGATGGTTGTCACTTTATCCTGTCAGTAAACGATTTCTCTATCTAAATAATATGTTAAAAGGACTTGTGTCTTCTTTGCACTGTAATTTTTCAGGTTATGTTTTTTTAAAATACTCAGTTGTCTGAACCGTTACCTTGGACAGTGCAGTTTTCAATAAATCCTAGTCTGGAGGTAACATTCATCTATTTTAGTTCTGGTCCTTCCCTCTCTGAGTTTTACTCTTTGAATCTTTGGGTATGCATTTGAAATAACATGCAACCTTTATCATTTTGCATATAATTTTGCCAATGGGAAAAACCAAAACCAATATTGCTATGCAAGCACAAAACCCCAAAGTGGTTTGGCTGGACCTTAGTACGAACAGTAACTGCCTCCTTTTTTATCCCCAGCTAACTTCTTAAAATAGTCTTCTGACAGAAAGATTGAGAGAGCAAGTGCAAAATTTAATTACCAACAGACAAGGAGATACACACTTCTTATGACAAAGAAGCTAAAAACAGAAAAGCTTTTTTTAAGATACTGTAATTTGCTATGTGTTTTCATAGCCTGTCACAAATTACAAGAAGTACTATTATTCAGAGGGGCGGAGTTGTGGCTCTGAGGCTGGGGAATCCCGTAAATGCCAGAAGTGATTCCATTCCATTGGGTCCTTGAGTGAGGCCCTTAACCTGCAATTGCTCAGTCCTGGGTATGACGTTAACCTGCATCCAGCCCTGCAAGCAGGTCCTCCAACTTGCAGGGAAAACTCGCTCAGGATCCCGAGGTGGTTCATCTTGTGGTAGGTGTGGAAACACGCTGTGTCAGTGCATGCTCCCAACCTCCCTCTCTCTCTCTCTTTCTATTATTCAGATGAAGACCAAATGCAAAGACAGAAAATCAAGTTTAAACAAGAAAGCTATGAATCATAAACCAGAATACCAGAACCTAAATCATCAAATCACAGTTGTTCACAGAGTAAATCTGAAAGGTTGGGCAAAGGGTTACTGGTGCTGTGTTATAATTTATGAGTGAGGTTTTCATGACCAAAATCATGGTGCTTCCTGGGATAGTCTAAAATGACAGTGTGATGCACTTATTAATTAAATTGAAACAAAGAAAAATTGTTCTATGGGAAGAAAATAAAATTATAACACACATAAATAAATTCAGCTTTTAAAATATTCAAGTCTCAAAAATTGAAAAAGATTATCTAAAGCAAAACGAAATTTTGAACAGGCCAAAGCAGGTTTTCCAATTCATAACAATATTATGTTGTAAAGTTGTATATGCATTTTTCTTAGATAGGTGGCAAGCTTTAATATAGATATTTGATAGGTGTTGGGGAAGACTTTAAATTAATTTTTCCCTAGTAGGTACAGAGTACCTCATGTCAGTTTCAAAAGTTTTAAGATTCTCTAGGTGATCTTCACCAGAAAGTGTTGTATAAAAGGCCCTTGCCTTTGGCTTTATCATACCAATTAGTACGGAAAACCAGGAAGAAATTTCCTGCAGGGCTGAAGAGAGCTCATGCCAAAATGAAATGAAAAGCAACGGACAGCCTGATAAAAGAATAAGTTGTTCTTAAAAGGGAACCAGTCTTGATCTTTTTTAAGCCCACACAAGGTGGAATTTATTTTGCTCATTCTATTTTACATTGAGTATTCCCTCTTGTTCTAAACCTACTGGAGTATTAATGTGGGATAAATTTGGTTATATTCACTACTTTGTAAAAGTATTTTAGTTCCTTTAAAAGTTAACAAGTTTTGAAGGGTTACAAATAAATTAAAAATAAATTAATCATATGCCTGTATATTCCATCCATCCATCCATTATCCAACCCGCTATATCCTAACTACAGGGTCACGGGGGTCTGCTGGAGCCAATCCCAGCCAACACAGGGCACAAGGCAGGAAACAAACCCTGGGCAGGGTGCCAGCCCACCGCAGGGCACACACACACACCCACACCCACACACCAAGCACACACTAGGGACAATTTAGAATCGCCAATGCACCTAACCTACATGTCTTTGGACTGTGGGAGGAAACCGGAGTACCTGGAGGAAACCCACGCAGACACGGGGAGAACATGCAAACTCCACTCAGGGAGGACCTGGGAAGCGAACCCGGGTCTCCTAACTGCGAGGCAGCAGCGCTCTGTATATTCTTGGAGATAAATTAATTACTTGTCAACAGTTATGTATTATTATATTCAAAAAGTTGAATATGTTGCTTACGTAAATGTTTAAACCACAAACATTAATATTTGTCTGAGCCACATTTTGCTGCAGTCAAAGCAGCATTTTGAGGTAAGTACCCACCAGCGGGCGGCACGGTGGCACAGTGGGTAGCGCTGCTGTCTCGCAGTTGGGAGATCTGGGGACCTGGGTTCGATTCCCGGGTCCTCCCTGCGTGGAGTTTGCATGTTCTCCCCGTGTCTGCGTGGGTTTCCTCCGGGGGCTCCGGTTTCCTCCCACAGTCCAAAGACATGCAGGTTAGGTGGATTGGCGATTCTAAATTGGCCTTAGTGTGTGCTTGGTGTGTTTGTGTGTGTCCTGCGGTGGGTTGGCACCCTGCCCAGGATTGTTTCCTGCCTTGTGCCCTGTGTTGGCTGGGATTGGCTCCAGCAGACCCCCATGACCCTGTTCGGATTCAGCGGGTTGGAAAATGGATGGATGGATGGATACCCACCAGCGTTGTATACTGGTTAGTAATGATTTTGTCCATTCCTCATGGTAGAATTGCTCAGTTTTCCAGAACTGGGAAAGTAGTTCATTACTTTCAAATCATGCCCCAGATTTTCAAAGGGGTAACTTTTAGTGGGCTATTCAAAAATGTAACTTCTGAGCCAGCCCCTTGTGCTGATATGCTCCATCCAGTATACTTGATCTCTAACAAGCTCTTCATCAAAATGCTGCTGCTAATAATAATACTTCACTTTGGGGATCATATTATTTTGTGGCCCACAGAATGTTTTGTGCCATATGCAGTAATGTCATACGAGCCAATTTAATACAAACCAGTTGACATATAATAGGTCACTAATTCACCTTTATTCCACCATCAGGCACAAAGTTCTCAAGGTCCTTCAAAATGATTATTGACCTCTTAGTGGTGTATCCCTCACCTACTCTTTTTTCTGATTGGATGCTGAGTTTTGATGGATTTTGCTGACGTGAATCATTTTGAAAATTACCATAACATTACCTAGTTCTTTCACAGTTTTTAAGCTGTTAGCTTTAGCAGAATGTTGCTTCTCATGTAACAATTTACATAAGAACCGGGTGCTCCGGTTTCCTCCCACAGACCAAAGACATGCAGGTTAGGTGCATGTGGATGTGTGTGTGTGTGTGTGTGTGTGTGTGTGTGTGTGTGCCCTGCGGTGGGCTGGGGTTTGTTTCCTGCCTTGCACCCTGTGTTGGCTGGGATTGACTCCAGCAGACCCCGGCTTGGATGATGGATGGAATTAATTACAAAGATGTGAGCAAAGTAAGGCACTTTAAGCACAATGCACTTTACTAGAGTGAATTCAAGAAAATGTCAATATTAAATGCATCTCCCAGTACAATGCACAAGAAGAATAATGCAAAATGCCTGAAGAAACTTATCAGGAAGGCCTGCTGCATCACAACCCTGGACACTCTGGAAGCTGTTGTGGAAAAGAGGATGTGGCAAAATTGAAAGCCATCATAAAAAAATCTCTTTCATCTCCTCCAGGAGGCACTCTCTTGGATCACTTTAGCCACCGGTTCATGCCTCCATGGTGTGCTAAGAAGCACCTCTGGGGATCTTTTCTACCTGCTGCTATCAGGCGATTCAAGGCGTCTTCCTGACATCCCAGAATAAATATACTATTAAACCTCACTTGTATTTTATTTTGCTATTACTGCATAGTATATCGATCAGCCACAACATTTAAACACTAATAGGTGAAGTGAATAACATTGATTATCTTGTTACAATAACACATGCCAAGGGGTGAGATATATTAGGCAGCAAGTGAACAGTTAGTTCTTTCAGGAGATATGTTGGAAGCAGGAAAAATGGGTAAGCGCAAAGATCTGAGCCCAAATTGTGACAAGAAGACAAGTGCATCAGAGCATCTAAAAAATGGCAGGTCTTGTGGGGGTTTCCCAGGATGCAGAGGTTAGTACCTATCAAAAGTGATCAGAGGAAGAACAACTAGTGAACCGACGACAGGGTCTTGGTCTCCCAAGCCTCATTGATGTGCAAGGGTAGTGAAGGCACAAGGTTAGTGCATCACAGTTTGCTGTGTATGGGGCTATATAGCCGCAGACCAGTCAGAGTGGACATGCTGCCCCGTGTCCACCACAGAAAGCGCCTATAATGGGCATGTGAATGTCAGAATTGAACCATGGAAGAATGGAAGAAGGTGGCCTAGTTTAACGAATGGCATTTTCTTTTAGATAATGTGGATGGCAGGGTGCATGTGTGTCATTTACCTGTGGAACAGATGGCAGCAAGACGCACTATGGAAAAAAAGACAAACCGGCAGAGGAATTGTGATGCTTTGGACAATGTTACGCTAGTGAACCTTGGGTATAGGCATTCAATTGAATGTTACTTTGACACGTACCACCTGCCTAAAAATTGTTGTAGACCATTGCAAAAGTATTCCCTGATGAAAGTGGCATCTTACGGCAGAATAATGTGTCTTGCCACACTACAAGAATTGTTCAGAAATGGTTTCAGGAAGATGGCAAAGAGTACAAGGTGGTAACTTGGGATGTGTTGGAAAAACAAGTCCAATCCTTGGAGGCCCCACCTCCAACTTGCAGGACTTAAAGGATCTCCTGCTAACAACTTTGGTGCCAGGTACCACAGGACACCTCCAGAAGTCTTATGTTGTTAGTCATTACCACTAAAACATCAGTAACATGATAGTTATAATTTGTTACTAACCCTCACCTATTCTGTTTCTCTTCTCGGTACTCAAATGTGGCACTTGGTGCCACGGCCAACCTGCCAAATTGTTTTGCCTGCCTAAGGTAAAGTCATTCCTGATGGAGGATCGCAGGAATCGTTGGGTAGAGGGGGCCTTTCATTGGATTGGCTGGCCCAGCGCTGTTTCAGCTGTGGAATGGCTAAATGAGGGAGGCAGCTTGATGGCTGAGGTCTCCAGGACTCTAAACAAATCCAAATCATATTATGTGATATCATCTACTGTTAAATTCTGCTCCATACTTGTAAATTTTTTTATTGTTATACTGTATTGAGGATTTGTTCTGTTCTGTTTATTGTATTGTATTGACCCCCTTCTTTTTGACACCCAATGCACGCCCAACCTACCTGGAAAGGGGTCTCTCTTTAAACTGCCTTTCCCAAGGTTTCTTCCGTTTTTTCCCTACAAGGGCTTTTTTGGGAGTTTTTCCTTGTTTTCTTAGAGAGTCAAGGCTGGGGGGCTGTCAAGAGGCAAGGCCTGTTAAAGCCCATTGCAGCACTTCCTGTGTGATTTTGGGCTATATAAAAATAAATTGTATTGTATTGTGTATTATAAGGTCCATGTCTTGATGGGTCAGAGCAGTCTTGGCAACATGAGGGGGACCTGCACAATACTGGGGAGGTGCTTTTAATGTTGAAGCTGATTTGTGTTTATATCGATCATTTATGTATTTATGTATCTATTGATTGAATGTATTATTTGTGTTGTGAGTTTATATATTTGTTTCTTAAGTTTCTGTTGCTATATGCATCTAAATTTCCCCTAAGGATTAGTAAAGTTTATGTAATCTACTCTAATCTAAAACATTTAGTATCAGCCGACACTGTTTAAGTGTGTGTACACATTAGAATAAAGTATATGTTTTTTTTAATGATTTGTGTTGTAGTAGTTGAGGTATTTATCGACCTCTTTCACCCTCAGGTACCACGCCAAACACCAGGTAAAAGTACAAGACTTCTTTATTTTATGATAATTATGTGCACAAAGCACCCTCCACTCCACACTACTCATACGATAATCAATAAACACTACAAATACCAATCCTCCTCTCCCAGATACTTCGCCACACTACCTCCCAGCTCAGCTCAATGTCTGGGCTTTCCCATGGTCCTTTATACCCCCTGACCCGGAGGTGTTCCTGTTCCATAACTCACAAGTCCTTATTACTTCCGGGCTAGGATAAAAAGTCCTTTTCTTCAACCTGGAAGTACGTCATTTCTCCTGTTCATGTGACCAGGACATACTTCCAGGTTATAGGGCACATAAGAGTCCACGAGCCTCCCTACAGCGACTCCCGGTGGTCCCCAAGGTATCCAGCAGGGCTGTGTATAAAAACTACAAAGTCCATGAGGCCCTGCTGGAATTCGGGGCACGTCCATGCTGTCGGGAGAGCTCCTCCTGGCGGCCTGGGGGTGAGGGCCAGAAACTCTCGCCGGCCATCCATCACAGTGTCATAAACCTCATTGAAGAGCACTCTGAAAACTAACATTTTAAGAAGGCCAAATATACTCCTTCTGAGTTATTCTTTTACTTGAGTGGTAGTTGTTATGTACTGTATGTATTAATTTTGTATGATGTTCTTTCTGCCAGTATAATATTATAGATTTAAAACACTTTAATAACATCTTTTAAATAACATAACTAAACTTAATAGTGTTAATAATGTTAAGAGTATTTCAACAAAATATAATCCAGCCAAGACAAGGCAGTTCTATTTCATGCAAAATGTTCTTGTTGTATAACCTAGCAGAAACAAATATCTATTTAATGGGAAGTGCAACCATTTTTGACATATGCGCTGTCCTGCTGTTTGGACTTTCTAATAATTTGTGTCGTTCATCCAAAAACTTTATTTTAATGTAATCTAAAAGCATTTCATATCTTATCATTTTACCATACCATTAATAGCGAACTGAATGTTGACATTCCATTTCTAAAAATATTGTTAAATATCTATAATTTTAAAATAAGTAAGATTTCTTTCTTTCTTTCTAAGACAGGTGAACAATACCTTCATTAACTGTGCTCTTTTATACTCACAGGATGCAGAATAAAGCACAATTTTTCCTGTTGTTCATCTTGCTGAGAAAGAAAACAATCAAATGACAGGTTTCATGGCTGCATTGGAAATCATGCACTGACTTTGAATGACTTCATACATTTAAATGTATAAAAACAAACAAGATTATGAGTAAAGGTTGAACTAATAGCAGAATTCTTGAGACAAAAATTTGAATCCTTGATTTTCAGTAAGTATTGCAGGCACACAAAGCAGGACACATTAATTGATTATGTAAGATGGGTACTGATGTTCAACATGTTTATAAGGGGAGTAGCTATCTTGAGTTTATTATGCTATAATGTACCTATACATCATGCAGTGTGTGAAATATACTATGCTATTCAGTACATTCTCTTTTTTATGAGCTAATATGGAATTAGAACCCCTTATTTAAAGTCTTTAATAAATTAACTAGTCAGCTACATCCCCAAACACTGAATGGGGAAACTTAATCTGAATCATTAACCAGTGACAAATCAAACCTAATCCATGATTCACAAAGTAAAAGCATTGTGATTGCACTAAGTGAAGAAACATTCAGACTAGAAGAGCTAAGCACAGAACACAACTTCTGATAGACCTAAACACCACATAATTATTTAATCAAATTATTACCTACATAATAGGCAATCTGCATCAGTGGGATGCATGAGTATTATTGCTGAGGAGTAGACATGGCTGCTCTTATAAATCACCACTTAAGCTAACATCTGCAAATTAAATAGAATAGACAGAAAAACTCAGTTTTTAAAGCAATCCAACAAAACCTGCATTAATAATTACCTTTAAAAATTAACCACAGTTTGCCACCCACAATGTTTAAGAAAGACAGATTTAATTGGGAAAGCATTGCAGTTAAAAAAGACTGGGCTCTATATAAGATTCATTAACAGATGCAAATCCTATCTTGTATTCTATAGATGTTAGAATGGCAAAGTCAGAACCATACACTCCAAGCAAAGGATTATGGGACAAGCAGGAACGACAAGCAGTGAGGAGCATGAACCTGAAAGACAGGACTACTGGTAGACTACTGCGATTTTTAAACCTATAGAAATCCTTCATTAAGTCTAATTTACTTGGCGTGTGCTAGAGTATTATGTACATTTGTATTTATTTATTGCCCTGCCATTGATAATGTTTTATACAGTTAACTGTTAAGATGTCCTATGCTGAATTCTGTTCTGTTACATTATAATATATGTATACATACATACTTTATATAGTAGGCCTACCAGTAATGGCACAGAAAACACTTGACTTGAGCATTCATAGTTTTCATATTCTTTCTCTATACGTTTAGCATTCATTTGCTCAGAGGTTGATGCGCTTGCTGTTTCCTGAGCAGCTCTCTTTTCTCTACCCTAGCGGAAAGGCTTCTTCTCTTTTTTCGTCACCATCTTTTTGCGTTAAAACTGATTAAGTCAGTGTTGTGTTGCAATTACTTAGTACATTTTTCTTTAATGTTTCACTTAAGCTGGCACTTAAGTCTTGAATCTGCCTCAAGAATGATTTAAGATATGAAGAGGTAGGGGAAGTGATGGCAAAGTGGTGGGCAATGAGAACGGCGCCTGTACGCATGCGCCGCAAGGCTGGCCAACTGGCCGCTGCTGAGAGTTGCTGCTACAATAAAATAAAATAGAAATAAAAAGAGGAATAACCTTTTTGGTCAATCATCACCCCGAAAGTGGACAGTAGAGGTCACATAGTATATGTGTACCAAATTTCAGGTCAATAGTTCATTCTGAAAAGACATAGTAGCTTTTCAACGCTTTCCCTCAGCAGCAGTTGCACAAAGTGTTTGTGATAATGGGCAGAGACTTTCAGAATGTCTATAACATAAACTGATTACAGCAGATATGCACTACACATAATAAAGAACAACTTCTGCTCCTCACTGTATTCAAAACACAAAACAGATTCAAAGTCAATATTTAAGTTCCTGAGATGATATTTATGTTTCTGAGATGAATAAGAAAATCTGTGCATACATGAAATAAACTATAAACCAGCAAAGATGATAAAAAGTTAAATGATTTAGTGAGCAGATAAAACAAGTGCTTTTAATGATATATGAAAAATTTGACTTCACTGGTAATATCCTTCTTATTCATTACTGGCCAATGAAAATGTCTCTTTCCTTTTCCTACTTACTTATTACTTTTTGTTAAGATAGCCCTCTGATGTGCTATAACTGTCTAAAATGTTCCAGTGTTTTGAGATTTTCTTTCTGATTGCTTTCTTATTGATATTATGTAAACCCATTCACCTAGTAAATTTATTTCAGGGCCCCTTTTGGACAACAGTAGCAGTGTGGCCATTTTGCACACAAAGCATACTTAATGCTTAATTTAGGCACAATCATGCACTTCTGGCTTTCCTCCTTTCCATCAAATCTGCCAGCTCCCTTGCTTTCTCAGTCATTGTCCCAGTGTTGGTTATAGTTGAAAGGGAACATTTTTAAGACAGTGGTAGGCGCAGCAATGATGAGATGGATGTGTGGAGTTACAGAAAAGAACAGAATAAGAAATGTGATGACCAGAGGAACAACAAAAGTCAGAGTGAAAGTTCAAGAAAGTAGATTGAAGTGGTATGGACATATGATAGGGAGAGACAAAGAGTATGTGGGGAAAAGAGTGGCGGGAATGCAAGGACAGGGAAAGGGAAAGCTAAGGAGGCCAAAATGTAGGTGGATGAATAGAGTAAAAAGAGACTTTAAAGGTAAAGGATATGACTGGAGAGGAGATGCATGGAAAAGGTTGATCAAGCCCATCAACGCCACATAGAAGTGGGAAAAGATGAAAAGGATGAAGATGGACTTCTGTCCTTCCAGTTTTTTCTTTGCTTGCTCAACGAACAGTAACACAGCTCCAATGCATGTTGCTTCTCTTCATCTGCAGCCTCAGATTTAGATCAGTCATGAGCTCTGTTTTAAGCTTGTATAGTTTCAATTGTCTTAACTGGGGCATTAGTGCTTGTGTTATCTGAACTGTCAAAGACATTTGGTTAATGTGAATGTTAGCTGCAGCACTTCAGGCACCATCATTTTCTTGATTTTCTTCCAGGTTTTGATTCTTTATAATCCTAACTTTTATGAAATTTGTCCTTTATAATAGTCTTTTCAACATTGCTAGAGTGTGTGCTTCAAATGAGTTAATGCAAGATACCTTATACCAGCCAAATCACTCACTCATTGTGAGCAAAATTGCCTGATTCTTGTCATTTAACTTACCTCTGCCTGCAATGGCTTCTATTAAAGAAATCTGTGCATGTACATCGGTTAGATACAGTAAAGTAACACCTGCACACTTGTACCTATGATTTAAAGTTGCTGTTTAATGCTTATATTTAAATTTACACCATCCCCCCTGTCCCTGCACTCTGATTTTTATTTTTATTGTTTTCAAGGCTTCTCGCTTCTCATTCAGGTAGATGACTCACCCGGGCCCCATTGCAAATTCTGTCTTGCTAATATTGTACTGAGTGAAAATGTTCTTGATGATGAAGAAGAAGTAAGCCTGGCTGGTTTCTTTGCTTGTTTGAGTTTTTAACAGGGAAAGGTATCTTTGTAATTTTCTAACAATACAATATTATACCACATTTTTTTTGTATGTTCAAAATTATGTCTTTAACTGAACATTTTGTGCATGGAGGGAAAACATTTTAACAAACCTAGAAACCTTTCACCAAGATTCTTGAATGAAAGTGATTAGGCTAAATTAGACTTGAATATGCCAGACTACAGCACAGTAGTATTAATACATGCTAATGAAAATCCAACACCCCTGTCTTCAGATTTCCAGCTGGAGTATGGCATCCAAGTAATAAAGCTCTTGATCTTTTTTTAACATAAATTCAGCTGCATTGTCAACAGAATAAATCAGATCCAAATAATGTGTGGATGGATAGATTTAACAAAAGAGGTTAACAGTACCTGTGCTAATACAACTCAATGACACAATAATAAATTGATGTTATTAAGTGATATTGTATGGTCACACACCTAGTGTCATGGTTCACCCAGGGTTTTATCCCCGGCTCAAGTGTGTCTACTTGTTAAGTGTATTTGTTGTTTATTTAAATATTATTTTCTATTTTGTATTATTAACTATGATTTTGTTTTCACACTTTATGAATTTTATGCACTGAATACTAAACGGTTTTTCAGTTTTGTATAATTTAGTATTGTATGTATTATTTGTCTTTGTTTCCTGCCCTGTCCCCTTTGTGTGCCATGTCAGAAGGCATGGGCCACCTAATGAAGTAGCTGGAGAATCGCCCCAAGCTGTCATTAAGGAGAAGCAGTGATTGCTCCTGCTATCTGGCTTATGTTGTTTTCTGGATTCTCTCGCTTTATACTCCTTTTGTGTTCATATTGATTTCTTCATTTTAAAATTTTTCTTTTAGGTTTTATCTGTTTATTGCTTGTGCTTTATTTTGCAATCCTTTTGAAATCTTTAAATAAAATATTTATATATTAAAGGAACTTTGTTTTGTTTTTCGGCCAGAGGTTTCATTGTAGTTTTAATCTCCCCTTTTTGTGGACATTTTGCTTGTTAATCCTTTGTCCCCTCTTTCTGGACCTGTGTGGGCCATACGCCTGCCATTCCAGTTTGTGGCCAGGCTGCCTGTTGTGGAGAGGCTGTGAGGCCTACTTGATTGGGTCAATACTGTAAAGCACAGGTCTGGCTTTTGTTTTTTGAAACTTGCAAAATCTTTTGAGCTTGAGAAGTGGTTGAATCACAACACGTACTGTAAATACTGAAATTCTCCTAATTTTGTTGGATTTATTTTATTTTTATATCAATATTTATAGTTAGCTGTGCATTGTGATATGTATAGTGATAGGTCTCATGATTTTCTGGCATTGTAGGCTTCTGTGGGTACTGATAGAATGCATTCTAATTTTAAATTGTTCATTCCAAAATTTTGAGCAATTTGATCCGTATGAAGCTGACCAGCATGTATTAAGGTGGAGATGCTAAGTTATTTGGAAATTTTAAAACTATTGTTACTGTAAAACCATAATGTTATTTGGTGATTACATTTTTACTGATGATTATTTTTAAGTGAAAAATGCACAGCAACCACACGGTTCTACATAATCTACATTAGAACAATCTAGACGAGAACAGGCCATTCAGCCAAACAAAGCTCACAAGTCCTGTTCCACTTACTGTAATTCTTCTAAAATAACATCCAGTCTAGTTTTGAAAGTCCCTAAAGTCCTACTGTCTGCCACACTACTTGATAGCTTATTCCAAGTGTATATGGTTTTCTGTGTAAAGAAAAACATCCTAATGTTTGTGCGAAATTTACACTTAATAAGTTTCCAACTGTATCCCCACGTTCTTGATGAACTCATTCTAAAATAACAGTCTCGATCCACTGTACTAATTGTATACCATGTTGTATTATGCAGTATTTGAAAATAATAACATTAATGATACTTATAATGTAGATTAAATTTAGAGATGAAGGGCTCAATCATGTCAAATACTGGCATTTGTGCTCACGTTTCATTTGATGCACCCTTCAGTGTCATCTTTGCATACGTGATTCTGAGACAGTTATTTATAGAAGCTTTTAATACTGGACATTCTCTTAAAGGCACGGACATACGACACCAGTCAATGTAAACATTATTCAGTTTAGTATTTAATGAATATTACCACACATATGAATTACTTTCTGAAGTTGCTTATATGTGTAGTTTATTTTTTGAATAATTTGTGATTATAACATTTCTGAAGAGCCTGAATACTCATATGGAATGGCATCTGTTTTGGAAAATGTCAAACAGAAGTGTTTCAGTCAAGCCAGAATTTGTATTGCCATATGGTATTTCCTGTGCTTATAGAGTTTCCTCCTGGATTTAGACTATATAAAAATAAGTAAGCCATATCGTATAAAATAAACACAGTGTGTAATACCCAGACTATATCTTGTTTTCTATGTTACAAAATGTATAAATGTGTGAAATCTAGCATACTGTCTTCAAAACATGTTAATATTATTGCAAAAATAATCTTGCTGTTATTACAGTGGAGCTATGTTGTGTCAAGCATGTTTCCTACCAAAATTAGAAAAAAGTAAGTACAGAACTTTTATTTTGAACACAACACCATAGGCCATACAAATTGGTTCGAGTTTTGGATAAATGTATAACTGATAATAGTGTCTGATTTGAAATATAAATGTAAAATCAACAAATTATCTACATACTGTGTCTTTTGAAATGTGTTGATGTATTCCCTTTGTATATGCCATGCAGTTAGCATATTTCTTGAAAGGCAAATGAAGCCTATCACACCTCCGAAACAAACTATGCATAACTTTAAAAGAATGAGCTGGCATTTAATCCATAAATATATTGCCTGTATAGAGTACCAACTAATCAAATTATAAAATATACTGTTATTAGTGTTATTAGCATTGATATTTTACCTGTAAAGTTTCAAAAGCTTGGAATGGTCTCAAGAACATTTTGTGAGAACTTGACTACCACAGAGGACTCAAGAACACAAAACACCAAGTCATGTTGCTGGATTTATTTGTCTAACATGACATGGACAGCCATTCAGCACATGGTGTTATTCTACCCTACTGTCGTCAGTTCCGCAGTCATCAACAGCTAGAGCAGGTCCTCACACATTAGTATACTTCAATGACCTAACGAACACCCGTTAAAAAAGCATCACAAGATGCAAAAAGAAAACCATTGTAAAGCAAACAAAAAGCAGAGTAAGCAAATACAATATCAAAAGTTAGAAACAATAGAGAAAAAAATATTACACAAAAGCTGACTTCTTACCTGCTATGCTTCTTCGAAAAATGACTACTGCTGAGTCACACACATGCCAAGTACAATGTCATGAATGCACATGCTGCAAAGTGGAATAATTGTGGTGATGTCATGACTGAGTGAAAAATTATAAAATACAAAAGGTGGCAGGAAACTGCCAATATTATATTGTATAAAGAAATTTAAACGTATCGGTCAGTTTGTTGAAGTTCTTGTAATGCTGAGCTCTTAGGCATCTTTATACATAAAATGCTAAGGGGTTTATCTGTCTGTTACACGATTACTTGTGGACCACTGGGGCTAGAACTTTGATCTTGGTCTTAATCAAAAGATTATGACGGGATATGGTGTGATGAAACAAAAACATGTGGCTAACAGCTAACACCTCCGTGAAGTCATCAGGGTTCACATCTTTCCTGCGGGAAACTGCATAGGGAAACTGACCGAGAAAGTGACATGACAGTTGGAAAAATAAGAGCAGTGACAGCTGCTGAGTGCAAAGCAAATTGCAGAAGTCGATTTTGTGACAAGGAGAGGAAGAATGACAACTCTGGCATCTGCTAAGCATCAAGCACATACGGTGCAGCAACCTGATGGTACTTGCAAACTACTGTGGCTCCAACCTTGATCTGATGAGGTCCACAGGTCCATGTGCTTGTAGTAAAATAAAAACTTGCAAGCATCACTTACTTTTCTGCACCCTTGAGGATATCTAGAAAATTGTACCAAACTATCAATTGTACTACAGGAGTTTATAGAAAAAAGTTCTAACTCAACTTACAATCCTGCATATTTATTAAAGGCCATTAAAGGTACTGTACATGGTTTTATGATGTGTTCAACTGTACTAGCTCAAAAAACACTGACAAAAAATTCTGTGCATGAAATGCATGTTGCATTTTTAGAAGAAAATGCTACATTCCTCTCCTGTGGCCATAATATTTACCAATTTGATTATCTTTCAGTCAGGGGTGCCAATCTTAAATTTTGCTTTTCACTGACAACACTTCTTGAAGTTGGGCATTTTTACTGAGATATACATTTTTTTTATTTACACTCTTAAAGGAACATATGCACAACGTTTCACCCTTAATCTACTCTGTTGACATGTCTTCTAGGTTTAGCAATAGCACCATGTTTCACACTACTAGCATGACTCTGTACGTCCCTAACATTACCATGAGCAATTGAAACACTTTTACTATTTTCTCTTTACATATCCATTGAATAAACATTGGCTCTTTAGTTCAACCATTTGGAAAGAGCAAAATGCTTGACTTTCTTTGGTGAATTGTCTTTGCCTTTGTTCACTGTGTTTCACTGAGCTCACATAAAGTGATTTGTTATAATGTAATCAGTAAGCACATACACTTACATCTTGACTGTGTGTAGGTTGTTCTGATATTTGATTAACAGGCACATACAAGGGAAATGAACAACCAAGTCTGTGCAATACATGGAGAGAAAAGCATGAAGTGTATATAACCTTGTTTTGGAAATAAATATTGATTTCTAGTGTTGCAGTCTTTAAAGTTTTTTAAAGGCATTCAAATACTTTTACAGAATTATAAACAGGCTTCAATTATGAATATTTTTTCAGAATGTCCATAAATTTATGGATATTGGTATCCCTGCTCTCAACCCTTCTAGATTGCTCTCCAATTTACTTCTAAGTGTCCCATATGAGCCTCTTGTTTTAATGTGTGGGTCACCCTTATTCTGGAGCATATCTCTCATCATTAAATATCACTTTAGACATTTTTGGAATTTTACTATTTACTAAACTAATGTTTATGAGCACAACCCCTACAATGTGAAGAAAGTAGTAAATGCACTTATGTCATATAAATTTGTTATGGTAAAATCTTATAGCAGCATAACTAAGGCATGTTGAGGCCCAGAAAACTGTGATGACAGACCAGAACTGCCATTACCTGACCAAAATCTTTTGGAGTAAATCCTTTCTACAAATACTCTTCATTTCACAGTATGTTCAATAATCACAACATGAGGTTTGGCTCATTAGTGTACATGTTAGTATAATATTTTAGAAGTACAGTATATTCTGTACATATTCATATTTTAAATAAGATATCCACCTGATTTTGGCTGTTTGACTAATTTACTTCTACTTGTCTTCTTCTTCTTTCGGCTGCTCCCATTAGGGGTTGCCACAGCGGATCATCTTTTTCCATATCTGTCTGTTCTCTGCATCTTGTTCTGTTACTCCCATCACCTGCATGTCCTCTCTCACCACATCCATAAACCTTCTCTTAGGCCTTCCTCTTTTCCTCTTGCCTGGCAGCTCTATCTTTAATATCCTTCTCCCAATATAGTCGGCATCTCTCCTCTGCACATTTCCAAACCAACACAATCTCGCCTCTCTGACTTTGTCTCCCAACCGTCCAACTTGACCTGACCCTCTAATGTACTCATTTCTAATCCTGTCCATCCTTGTCACACCCAATGCAAATCTTAGCATCTTTAACTCTGCTACCTCCAGCTCTTTCTCCTGCTTTCTGGTCAGTGCCACCGTCTGCAACCCATATAACATAGCTGGTCTCACTACCATTCTGTAGACCTTCCTTTCACTTTTGCTGATACCCGTCTGTCATAAATCATCTCCTACTCTTCTCCACCCATTCCACCCTGCCTGCACTCTCTTTTTCACCTCTCTTCCACAATCCCCACTACTCTGTACTGTTGATCCCAAGTATTTAAACTCATCCACCTTCGCCAGCTCTACTCCTTGCATCCTCACCATTCCACTGACCTCCCTCTTATTTACACACATGTATTCTGTCTTGTTCCTACTGGCCTTCATTCCTCTCCTCTTTAGAGCATATCTCCACCTCTCCAGGGTCACCTCAACCTGCTCCCAACTATTGCTACAGATCACGATGTCATCAGCAAACATCATAGTCCACAGGGACTCCTGTCTAATCTCGTCTGTCAACCTGTCCATCACCATTGCAAATAAGAAAGGGCTCAGAGCCGATCCCTGATGTAATCCCACCTCCACCTTGAATGCATCCGTCACTCCTACCGCAGACCTCACCACGGTCACACTGCCCTCGTACATATCCTGTACAACTCTTACACACTTCTCTGCCACTCCTGACTTCCTCATACAATACCACAACCTGTCATATGCTTTCTCTGGGTTCACAAAGATGCAATGCAACTCCTTCTGGCCTTCTCTATACTTCTCCATCAACACCCTCAGAGCAAACATCGCATCTGTGGTGCCCTTTCATGGCATGAAACCATACTGCTGCTCACTAATCATCACTTCACTTCTTAACCTAGCTTCCACTACTCTTTCCCATATCTTCATGCTGTGGCTCATCAATTTTATCCCCCTGTAGTTACTACAGTCCTGCACATCCCCCTTATTCTTAAATATTGGCACCAGTACACTTCTTCTCCACTCCTCAGGCATCCTCTCACTTTCCAAGATTCAATTAAACAATCTGGTTAAAAACTCCACTGCCATCTCTCCTAAACACCTCCATGCTTCCACAGGTATGTCATCTGGACCAACGGCTTTTCCATTCTTCATCCTCTTCATAGCTGTCCTTACCTCCTCCTTGCTAATCCGTTGCACTTCCTGATTCACTATCTCCACATTATGCAACCACTTTTCTCTCTCGTTCTCTTCATTCATCAGCCTCTCAAAGTACTCTTTCCATCTGCTCAACACACTCTCCTCACTTGTGAGTACATTTTCATCTTTATCCTTTATCACACCTAACCTGCTGCACATCTTTCCCAGCTCGGTCCCTCTGTCTAGCCAATCAGTACAGGTCCTTTTCTCCCTCCTTAGTGTCCAAAATCTCATGCAGCTCATCATACGCCTTTTCTTTAGCCTTCGTCACCTCTCTCTTCAACTTGTGCCTTATCTCCTTGTACTCTTGTCTACTTTCTGCATCTCTCTGACTATCCCACTTCTTCTTTGCCATCCCCTTTCTCTGTGTACTCTCCTGCACGTCCCTATTCCACCACCAGGTTTCCTTTTCTTCCTTCCTCTGTCCAGATGTCATGCCAAGCACCCTTCTTGCTGTCACCCTTAATACATCTGCTGAAGTTTCCTAACTGTCTGGTAACTCTTCACTAGCACCCAGTGCCTGTCTCACCTTCTTCCTAAACTCAACCTTGCAGTCTTCCTTTTTCAATTTCCACCATTTGATCCTTGGCTCTGCCCACACTCTCTTCCTCTTCTTTGATCTCCAACATCATCCTACAGACCACCATCCTTTGCTGCTTAACTACACTTTCCCCTGCCACCACTTTGCAGTCTTCAATTTCCTTCAGATTGACTCTTCTGCATAGGATGTAATCTACCTGTGTGCATTTTCCTCCACTCCTCTATGTAACCCTATGTTCCTCCCTCTTCTTAAAATACGTATTCACCACAAACATGTCCATCCTTTTGGCAAAATCCACTATCCTCTGACCGTCTTCATTCCTCTCCTTGACACCATACCTATCCATCACCTCCTTGTCTCCTCTGTTCCCTTCACCAACATGTCAGTTGAAATCCGCTCCAATCACCACTTTCTGTCCCTTGGGTACACTGTTCATCACTTCATCCAACTCACTCCAAAAATCTTCTTTGTCATCTATTGCACACCCAACTTGTGGGGCATATGCACTAACAATATTCATCATCACACCTCCAATTTCCAGCTTCATTATCATGGATGGATAATCATTACTCTGTTTGACACTCTTTTCATCTCCAAAACACTCTTGACATACTGTTGCTTCAGAATAACCCCTACTCCATTTCTCCTCCTATCCACACCATGATAGAACAATTTGAATCTACCTCCGATCCACCTGGCCTTACTCCCTTTCCATTTAGTCTCTTGCACGTACAATATATCAGCCTTCCTTCTCTCCATCATATCTGCTAACTCTCTCCCCTTACCAGTCATACTGCCAACATTCAAAGTTCCTACCCTCAGTTCCACTCTATTTACCTTCCTCCTCTCCTCCTGCTGACGGACACGTCTCCTCCCTCTTCTTCTCCTTCTTCTTCTTCAGCCAACAGTAGCCCAATTTCCACCAGCACCCTGTTGGCTAACAGTACTGGTGGCGGATGTTGTTAACCCAGGGCTCGACCGATCCGGTATGAAAATTTGTATTGTTGTCCGCATATTGATTTGGCAAAATTTTACACCGGATGCCCTTCCTGATGGAACCCTCCCCATTTATCCGGGATTGGGACTGGCACGGAGAAACACACTGGTTTGTGCATCCCCTGTGGCTGGGTTAATTTACTTTTACTTTTAGTCGACTAAAACCGATTTCTCGACTAAAATTAATTACTTTTTGTCGACTAAAACTAACAATACGTAAATGTCTAAAATGTGACTAAAGCTAAAATACAATTTAGTCACAAGACTATGATTAAAACTAATTCAAATGTGGTGTCAAAATTAACATTGCATTGAACTCTAGATCTTGCTTTTTCTCTACTATAGAACACACTCTAACGCATATGCTTTCCAAATGTGCCATCTTTGCTCATGCCCAGACTTTAACAATCTCCCTCTTAAATACCATAGTTTAGCTCTGCACATTAGTGGTGACCCTATTTTCTATCCGCCTGGCTAATCTGTGGAAATGCAACATTCATAGGACAGTTCAGTGACACTGAACTTGTAAGGTCTAATTTAATATTCATTCTTCCTTTTTCATTTTCTATCTCTAGCTAAGATCTCTTCTCGTGTGTTGTAGAGCTTCCCAATCATTTTATCTGCCCTCATATCCTCTACTTAAGTTTTCTCATGCATTGTCTCCCACCCTGAAGCCTGCTGAAACACTGAATATAATTCTTTATCAGGCAGCATGCAAGCTCTTACCAGCACATTTGGTCTGATAGCATGACCTACCATCAGCACAACACTCTCTGTATCATGTAGTGTATTTCAGATATGTACATCACTTATATCTTACTCCCAGCAAACATCAAGCTCTGGGCCAGGCTGAGGAACCCTACTGTGATTTCTGCCCTTTTAGGTTTTTGTACTTCTACATATGTGGTGGGAATGTCCACCTGTGTTTGACTTCTGGCCGATATTCACTTTTATTTCCAGAGGAGGCTGCTGTCTTTGGGAATAATAGCATCAAGCTCTTTATTCTAGATAAATGTCAATCAGGCCTTAGATCAAATCATAGCACAGAAAGTGCTTTAGTTATCATTTATGACTCGTGGCTGAATGCTGATGAAAACCATATTTCTGTTCTTGTTCTGTTCAACTTCAGCACAGCACATGACACCATAGATCACATCATTCTCATTAGCTGCCCTAGTCAGTAGGTGGGTCTTTCTGGTCAAGCTTTCAGCTGCTTTCCATCTTACATTACATGTAGAAAATAATTTATAAGTTACTGTGATTGTATGTCAGAGATCCATGATATTGTATAAGGTGTAAAACAGGGATGAATTCTGGGCCAGTTGTTCTTCTCACTCCTCATGCTCGTGTTAGGCCAGGCTATTTTGAGACAAAAGATGAACTATCACAGTTATGCCAATAGCACACAGTTTTAGCAAAAAATTACCCACTGTCCCTAAGCCCTCTGATCCAGTGTGTCACTACCATTACAGACAAGATGTGTGTTAATGTCCCCAAATTAAACAAAGAAAAAAAAATTAATTATGGGCAAAAATAAAAAAGTGGGGGACTTAGAAATAAATTTGATCAGTTGGCCTTACACGTCAAACTGAAGCCAAGAATATGGGACATATTATGGATTCACATCTAAATGTCTAATTACATGTCAGCCATAGTACCAAAACTGTGTTCTTTCATTTAAGAGAAACATTTTGAGAGTTAGATCTCTGCTAAAATATTAGCTAACTGGATTGCTGTCATGTACTCCTAACAGGACTACCTAAGAAAGACAGAAATTGGCTACAGCTAAAATCAGCAGCAAGAATCTTAACAAAAAAGGAAATTCTGAGCACATTTCACCAGTCATGGTATCATTACAGTGGTTGTCTGTGTCCTTTAGAATTGATATCAAAATACTATCCATTGTATGTAAGGCTCTGAACAATCTAGCTATTTTTTATATTTTGGAGTTTCTGTCCCATTACATTCCCTTTACATCTTTGATCCTTTAACACTGATTTGCTTATTATTCCAAGAGCCAAACATAAAAGAACTGTTGAGTTTTGTTTGCTCACATGCACCAAAAATCTGGAATGCTTTATGAATAGAGAAACACCAAGCTAATACCATGAAGTATTTAACATCTAAAAACCCACTTCCTTAAATTTCCATTTTTTAAATTCTTATTTTTTGCATAGTGATGAAAGGTCTTTATAGGTACTTCACAGGAAAAAAATGTTAAAGGTTATTTCCACTCTGAAAATGAAACAAGGTTAAAAGCAGTTGAAACACTGAGAAAAATCTTCATTATACATGTTTAATTATTCCACCCATCTAATCATCCAGGTTCATGCCTGTCCCAAAAAGCATCGTGCGCATGGCAGAAGCAATCCCTGGAAGGGACGCCAGCTCATCGCTACCGCTGTGCCACCGTGCCCCCACATGTTTAATTCAAGCTTTAATGTATTTTATCATGAAAATGATATCAAGTATAATTCTTAGTATTCTAAAATGTTCAGAGAGCTGTAATTGAGCGCTTTGAGTAGTGAGAAAACGCTATATAAATTATATAGAATTACTATTATTATTATTATTGATATCATGAATGTAATGTGTTCTGTGTGGTGATTACTGCCTACGCGCTCCTGTCAGCATAAGAGACAGCTCGTTTAAGAAGCATGTACAAATTTAACAACTTTGAATACAAAGCATTTAACATGATACTTTAGTTACGGTGGGTTTGAAAAACTCTAGTAAATTAAACTTTGAATTCAACATGAAATTTACAGGATTCTACTTTAATGACAAAATAAACTATGAGATTAAAGTGGAAATTTCTAGATTAAAGTCAACATTTTGACTTTAGTCTCGACGGACCTTTTATTTCAGAAGGTGGGCTGCGACACATCTTTTCATGTTGACTTTGATATGTGACCACTTCTTTTTTTTTATTTCAAGTACTGTGCAACTTTCTGAACTTGAACTTTTGAGTGCCGCCGATACACTGTATGAGTCCATCAATTTTCTTTTGTTGCTTATACCACTGCTTAAGCTACCAAATAGTATGTTTTTCTTTGCCAAAACTTCACTGAGCAGGAAAGGATTTTGCATTCGCTGAAATTCTTTTTTACATGTGCTTTTGCCTTTGTCTTTTAACAAAACACTGAATGGAAGGGTCTATTTATATTGATTTGCATATTCAAATAGGCATAATTCTACGATGAGCCAGGGCGGGACTGTAGGTATATGCATATGCGTGAAAATTCACATTGGTTGAGATTTATAAAGGGAAAATGTGTAGAACTTTGATTGTGCACAATTTTATGCACCTGAATTTTTTGTGCGTATACACATTTCTAGTTTTGTCCATACGCCATGTTTTAGTATGAATTCTATGCACGGCATTATATATGAGGCACCTGAAGTTTTTGATTTCCTCTCCTTCCAGACTATCGCATCACATCAGATTTTGTCCTTTACCCTTATAACCCTTAAAGAAACTTAAAAGATGTGTGTACTTAATAGTTATTTAGTGGTTTTTCCATTTCTGTACTGATGTATTTGTGTTGTAAGTGTATGCTTGCTTTTTCTGTTTTCTTTGTAATTGTGATTCTTTCTTTTATAATAATAATAATAATAATACATTTTATTTATATAGCGCCTTTCCCATGCTCAAGGCACTTATCTCTTGTAAAGCAATAAATAAATGCTACATAAACAAATGTATATTTTGCTCCTGATAGCTTCATGTTGGAAATCTCAGGAAAGTCTTTCATTCAATGTAGGGAAAGCCTGTCTTCTTAATTAAACCTTTCTTGAACATGGATTAATAGGTCATCTAGCTCCAAAATTGAAAAATTGATCTCCATGGTATAAATGGTTCTTAAATGGGTGGGCAGTGATCTGTACCACCATCTTACTCCTTAACTCCAAGTATTTTATTTTTTATCCACAAGACCCACTGTGTGAACTCGCACCTTGTCTTTCATATGGATCAGGCATACCTTCATTCACATCCTTGAACCTTCTGAGTTTGGTGAGGGTATCTTGGGTTAGGTGGATTTATGACCCATGAATTGTGGCTCTTATAATCTTCCAAAAATGGCTTGATATGCTTTTGTTCTTTTTCATCTCTGTAATTATTTCAATAAAAGTTTGATCACAAAAAGGAAAGCAAAGACTCGCAAATCTGCATGTTTAAGTGGCGCTTCACGCCACACATTAGGAAACATTGCAGATCAGTTAAAAACTGAAATGCATCTTCAGATTCTTGCCATCTTTGTTAGTTCTGCTTGTATGCTTAAAGAAAAAAGAACACAAAAAATACCATAGAGATATTGTGCAAGAAAAAAAAATCACATTCCTGAGTAAGTACTTCATAGTGACACTCACTTCTTTGGCCGTATACTGCTTGATAAAGTGACAGTTCAGTTCTAGGCGTCCAAGAACAACTCCATTGTGCCTATAAAATAAACAGATTTGTAAATGATGGCATCGCTTTAACCCTATCTACATGTTGACCTTCGATATCAGTGACAGGATGCTGTTTATAATAACCATTACTCCCTGAAATGCAATTGGTATCACCTTGTGAAACTCCATTTGCTAATGAATCCAAGACTTCCTAACAGGTAGATCACGATTAATTATAGTATTAATCTTTAAGACTGTTGACTAAGTCCCAGCATGTTCTTATTCATTACCCATGAAGGTTCACCTATTTATAGCAAAAAATCTCATTTTTAATTTGGTGATAATAGTACAATAATACTGAAAATGATCACATGGCATAGTTCTGTTGGGTCAGTGATAACAATATGGCCTTAAAAGTGACAAAGACAAAATAATTGATTGTGGACCTCAGGAGACACACAGAAAAGCACATCCTGATCAGCATCAATGAAGCAACATTGAGCATTGTGACAGATGACAGTGCTAGCTGCTTCAGATTTGACAGGTTACAGATATACTGTACAATGAGAGGTGTTACAACTTACAAACTTGAACTCGATCTGATAAAATTATGAAGAACACCTCAATGTTCTGAAGCACCTAAGGAAATGAAGGATGAACAAAAAAACTTTTCATAATTTTCTCCAAGAAAATTTCCTCATTTAGGTTTCACAGACATAAAAGGAACAATCAAGCAATAACTGTTCATTTTGCATAGAATGTTCATAGCGAGTATTGTCACAAATTGCATTAAAAAGCTGTCAGTTACTCAAATCCAACAGCACTAAACTTGTCGGAGGAAAAAGCACTGATTGCATGATTACTTATATTTTAAAACCAAATTATTTCTCAGTGCCACAGTGTCATTACCTGGAAGTAAATGCAAAGAAAACAATAGATAAAAATTGATTTTAAGGAAAAGAAGCCAGTCGTACAGCTTGTATCAAAGGGGAACAGATTGAAATTGTAGGGCAAATGAATAACAAGTGCCATCGTGTGTGCACTGCATAAGAATTATGCATTAAAAAAAAAAAACTTTAACTGTGGATTTGAAATCTGACATAATTTCCAAGCAACCAAATTCATTTACTTGCTTAAAAAGCACACCTTATATGTGAAGTGTGTAAAATGAAATGTCCAACACATTTGGTGACTTACTAGCAATGTTAAAATGATGAAATTGAATTTGTAATACTTGGTTGAATGTTTTATGTAATAAAGAAAGCTTTTCTCCAATCACAGGGCTCAAATAGAATCCACCTGCATGGGGAATCCTACCAACTATGAAAGTGATTGTAACAAAAATGAATCAACCCACACAGTAATTCATTATATATGAGCCAAATTAAAGACAGTCTTCTCCTTAATGTAAGCTTTCCTTACATTACAAAAAAAAAATCACTTTTTTAAGTGCATTATGAAATATGACAATAAATAAATAATAACCAAATTATATATGGGCATAAAAATGTCATAAAGTTTGTTTTTTGCTGCTTATTTGTCTATGTATTTGTTTAATTACTTCATTTATTTATTTCAGTGACACCACAAACAACCTGAAATGAAAACTGCCACCCATCGGCATTGAAAGTGTGAGCTCTAGTGAGTACTGTTTTCTGATTAGTGAATTGTCGTTAGAGTGGACATATAAGAAGGATGAGTAATTTTAACTTGCCCATCCTGGCATGTCACTAAAATGTAGGAGAAAGAAGGTAGGGGACTTTAACTTGGTTAATTAATTTTCAGTTTTGCCTTTGACAGTGTGGGTAATTCATTCAATAATTTGCTAAGACTCCCACTTCATTTTACTTACCTTTCTCTGTAGCCATTAGACTTATATCAAGGTAACTGAGGCACACTCATTTTAAGAAGCAAAATTATACTTTTTATTGATAAACATAAGCATTATTGAAGTATGATAACTATGTATATACGGCATATTGACATAGAAGGACAGGATGCAAGATGAGAGAGACAAACGTATATCACAGAAGAGGCTGGCTGTTTACTGGCTATTTAGAGTTCTAATTTATATTGGCTCAGATGAACAGTTTTACAATACCAAGTTTTTAAGGATGATGTCTGCTGTTGTGTGGAGTAGTTGCTGTTCTTCCTCTGGGTTCAAGTGGAGGATTCTTGGGAGTGCACTCTTTCTCTTTGTGGTGTAGTCCTTTTATTTCTGGTGTGCTCTGCTTTTCTCAGTTAAGCTTTCTGTCTGGTCATGTGCAACTTCATAGGGTAAAGTATTAGTCTTTCTAGCACAAGAGTTCAGATGGTGAGGTTCCCTTTTTGAAGTAATTGCTGCTTCTCAGTCTGGGCTCAGTCACAGGTACAGTGTTTGGCTTGGCAGAAAGATCTTAGCTTTCAGGTCCAAAAAGAGATGAGAATTATCAGCTTTCAGCTCCTCAGAGAAGAAGCAGCTAATCAGCTGTTAGGTTTATGAGGAATGGGCTGCAGAGAGTGCAAAAGAGTGCAAGCAGATAGTTCAGAGAAGAATGCAGTTTGTTTTAAAGGAAGGTGTAACCCGGTGATTGGATTAAAGTCCCTTCCAGTTACAGAACATGTGCCTGCTGATCGGTGTGTTTTTTTGTTCATTCAAAGTATTTAATTGTTGAATTATAACTCTTTGGTTGAACTCGTCCGAAGGGACCTCTGCAAAGATCTCTCACCTTTGATATCAGATAAGGTACAGTCTGATGTTGGTACAGTAAGAGCTGCAGTTAAGTCATTTTCTCAAAAATGCTGATTGGGAATGGAGCTGGATGTCTCATCCTTGTCTTGAAGCACTAATGTTACTTTCATTTCACCTACAGTTCTTCTTTTGGTGCGCTAGCTAAAACCAAGAGCAAACAGGATATTGGCGTCAGTTATTGAACGTCGCCACGGAAGGCACACCATTGCCATCAACCTGAATTTTTCACAATTAATACTAACTTTTTACTTTTTTTCTCTTAAATGGACCTTTCATAATTTTCTTGTTCACTTTACTTTGCAGTGTCATAGTTGGCAGGATATTCCAGAAAAATAACTAAAAAGGTAATCTTTCAAAACATCTTGGAGACATTACAAGAAATGGAGGAACAGGTATGAAGGCCTCAACCCTCAAACTAATAAGCAATGTTGGCAGAAGCAGAAACAATGTTAGTGGCTGTGCTACATCCACTTCCCTTTGCTTTGCACCCATCAAATCCACTCTTGTATTTTTGGACTATTATAACCATATGTCTGTAGGACAAAGTGGGTATTGCCTCTTCTGCTAGGCTTTAGAGGGATACCAGATCTGTTACAAAAGTGTTTAACAGGAATGTAGGCATACAGCTGCACTTTTTCCCACTTGTATTCCAGACTAAGTGACCAAACTCCAGCTTGTACCAGGATCTGTCTGGACTTCCACTGATAAGAAAAATGTAAATGAGAGTTGCACTGACATCTCTCTGTGTCCCTCTACCGACATCTTGAGGCAGAAGGCACAAAATGGACTCAAGTAAAGACAAAGAACTATAAATCAATGAATGACAACACTGAAGGACAGAATAACTCTCCTTTGAGGACACACTAATTTTGTAACTGGAAGTGATTTATAACTGGAAGGAGTTATGCATTCCTTTAAAACTAGTTTCACCTATCTCTCTGGGATATTCTCTGGACAATCTCAATCTCACTGAACTCCTGGGGGATCCTCTAAGGGAAAGAGAACTCTCCAAAATGGCTGAAACCCTCTGAAATCTCCACTCGGAAACTGTTTGGGGAGCAGAGAACTGACAACCTCTTTCTGTTTGTGATTTAGAAATTAACAATCTCTCTGCAAAACCAAGCTGTGGGATAGTGACCTTAAAAAGCTGAGAAGCAGCTATCATTTTAAGAAAGGAACTTTAGCATATAAAATCTTGTGCCAAAAACATTAATGTTTACACAGAAAATGTTGAGTTGAAAGGAGCACTGTACACCACAAATAAAGAATCATGCAGAAAAGAGAAAGAGAGCACTCCAATTGAAGAAGAATCCTCCACTTGAATCCGGAGTAGCAATAAAGTAACAACTCCACACAACATCAGACATCACCTTTGAGGACTCAGTATCATGAAACTATTTATCTGTACCAAGGTAAAATGGAACTCTAAATAGCAAGTAAACAGCCAGTCTCTCTGTGTTATATGTTTATCTATCTAGTCTGTCTATTGTGAAAAATAGAGGCACTGTCGACCCCTTGAACCCTCAGACCAGACGTCAGACACCAGATAAAAGTCCAAAAATAATATTTATTATTATAAATAAGTGCACAAAGCACCCTACTCTCCACAATACTCAAACAATAAACAAATCACTAATCAATAACCAATCCTCCACTCCCAGACGCTTAGCCACCTTGCCTCCCAACTCAGCTCGTCCGTCTGGGATTTCCCAGAGTCCTTTATAGTCTGTGACCTGGAAGTGTTTCTGTCCCTCTGTCCATGTGACTTTCTATCACTTCCAGGTTAGCTAAAAACTTTCTTTTCTTCATCAGCCCAGAAGCACTTTATTTCTTCCAACCATGTGACTAGGATTTACTTCCGGGCTGTATGGAAAATAAACTTGTCTGTGTCTCCCTGCAGCGTCCCCTGGCGGCCCCGACATTATCCAGCAGGGCTGTGTATTAAAACTCCATATACCATGATGCCCTGCCGGAATTCGGGGCATCTCCACGTTGCAAGGAGGGCTCCATCTAGCGGTCTGGGGGTATTGGCCGGGATGAATGGCCAGCCATATCCCACAATATATATATGCAGTTCTCATATTTATATAATCCTTGTGTTTACCAATAAATTGTGTTATTCTGTTTCTTAAAATGAGTGTGCTTCAGCTACCGTAATAAAAGTCTAAAGGCCAGAGACCTGCCTCCTACAACAGAGAAAGGTAAGATAAAAATGTAGCAGCCTTGCCAAATCATTTGATTAATTACCGCTATTTCCAAAGACAAGACTGATTGTTGATTAACCGAGTTAAAATTCATCTTTTCATTTCCAACATTCATTGGCCTCCCTCTGGGTGGACACGATAAATCACACTCTACATGATTTGCTAGCATCCTCCTGGATGAGTGTCTCATTGATTATCAATTCCTACATGCTTTATGCTAACATTTGTTATATAGAGAATTAAGCCTTTCACAAACATTTTAACAGGATAAACAAAGAAAATTCTAAACTTCAAAGCATTTCCTTTTAAGCAGTAATTATATAGTTAAACAGTTACATAGCTTACAAATCCTCAGTATAAAGAAGCGAAGATAAATGTCAAAAATGTGTGCCAAGTTCAAAATATTGGAAAGTCAAACGGATCAGTCATCAAGCCCAATAGACTAACAAAATAACAGAGTCTTTAATTTCAGAACAAAGATTGTTAAACAGAGTTAATAATAATTCATTCATTCATTCCATTTATATAGCGCTTTTCTCAGTACTCAAAGCGCTATCCACACAGGGAGGAACCAGGAAGCGAACCCACAATCTTCCACAGTCTCCTTACTGCAAAGCAGCAGCACTACCACTGCGCCACCTGTTCCCCTATTAAATATTTGCACACCAACACTTTGCATAATTTTAATCTCATATGATCTGGAGATGCATGTCCCAACCATTACATGGTCGCTCTGGTGACGTCACACACGACACACTCCTGGATGATTCTGGTTAGGACCACTTTAGCAACTGCTGAAACAATCGCTGTAAAATTCCTGCTCTCATAAAAAAATTTTGTCACAGAATTAACACTAAAATTATTCAGCTTCTTCAGATCATCTCTAATTGAAAAAACAAATAGCAAATTAGAAATCAGAAATAGACTACACTTTTCTATAAACACAAAAAAAAATTTAAGAAAACTAGGGGGCTCTGACCCCTGCTCACTTCGCTCGCCAACTCCCGGGTTTGGTTAACCAGATATACAATTTAAATAGATTGTTATTTTCATGTCATTCATTTTCATTCATTTTTTATTTCTTGATATTTGCCAGTAATAAAGCTGTAGTGAATGAGTTATCCTACCCCCCACCCCCCCAGCTGCTAGTGCCATGCTGCATGATCTGCATGTCTCTCTGTGTGTCGATCATTTAAAAGCCTGTTCAGCAGCGCTACTGCTTGTGACGTGCTGCATGATCTGCATGTCGCACTGTGCAACAATCATTTAAAAGCCTGTACAGCAGCTGTCATTTAAGCCAGCTGTTACTTGTGCCATGCTGCATGATCTGCATGTCGCATTGTGCGTCGATCATTAAAAAGTCTGTACAGAGGTTGCTGCTGCTTGTGACATGCTGCGTCATCTGCATGTTGCGCTGCACGATGATCATTTAAAAGCCTGTACAGCAGCTGTCCTTTTGTCTCCGTTCTTTGTCTCGCATGACGTTAAAGTGTTTCCGAGAAATTGTTTGTACATAGGGCGAGATGTGCAAGTAGTCTCCCAGGACTTCAAAGTGTCTTCCGTGCAAGTAGTCTCGCGGGACTTCAAAGTGTCTTCCGAGAAGATCTGAGAAGACCTGCTGTGCATGTGTACCACGCCAACATTTTTGAATTCTTTATGACGTTCTACTTTGTCTGAACGCACACTAAGGAGTTGCGGTCGGATCATCTGCTAGCTTGCTTCTGCTTCTGGCGAGCTGCGTGTTCTGCTTGTTGCAGTGCGCGTCAATCATTTAAAAGCCTGTACAGCAGCTGTCCTTTTGTCTCACTGCCCTGTCTCGCGTGATGTCAAAGTATCTTCCAAGAAGATCATGACTCATCTCCCTCCCAAGATTTTTTTTTATAATAGAGAGAGATGATGAGAGTTATAAATCAGCAGTAAGTTTAGGACACAGCTGAATCAATAAGGAGCTAACATTTTTCCTGTTCAGATTAATGTATATAACCAGAGTTAAAACGTTAAGTAAGCAGATCACATTTTTAGTTTTGTAAGGTAAAGAAAACTTAAGTGTGATCTGCCTGTGGCTAGAGTTTCAATTTATCTCATCATATGTTTTGTGTGTAATCTTGTTTGTTTAGTGAAGGCAGTTGTTTAATAAATGATTTTATAGTTAAAGTAACTTCATTCTTTCAGCTAAGAAGGATATTGTAAATAACTCTTGTCAATAAAACAAAAAGAAATAAAAGAATCAGATGTGCTTCATGACCTTGATTCATTAATTGTTAATAAAAAACATTTGTGCATAATGGGTGTTTTTAGCATCATTGGTGCTGAAAGAAAGAAAAACTTTACTAAGCCTATTCTAGCAGGAGTCCGTGATGCAAATAAGTTACCAGTGTACTTTCAGAGAAAAAGAACTTACACAAAATTGTCACTAGTTCTCATTCTTTTTTGGTTACTGTTTCCTACACTGTAATTAGTAGTCTATTTATTTTTTTGCTCCTTAGATGTTTGAAAAGTGCTGGCAGTTATTTTACCCCACTGAGGGAGCAAGCTGTGAATTATACAATCTAACTACATTGAAGTATGACCTTTTTCCTTTCTAGCTGTTGTGATACGTATTATTCTTGCTTACGTATGAAACGCGTAAAGTAAAAGCAACATTTAATTTAACATGGCTCTGCAAACTGTAACATCAAACTGTTTTTCCAAGAATGCTTCATTACTTACTGTAGGACATGCATGTCAAGATAATTTTCTTCAGTAAATTTAATAAATTGAACACCATACAAAGGTTTGTCAGATGTGATTTTTTTTTGGAACTTAACAAATCTCTCCATAATTGTTGGTGTAAATTTTAAATATAGGTGTATATTAGGCTTTTGTGTTAATCAGATTTCACGATATTTGCATAAATAACTTTAGGATGTTTAAGTAAATTGAAGAATAAAAAGAAAAACATAAACAGAATGCCTTGCAACTATGGTGCTTGACTCCTCACTGATATTAAATTGTGTAACAAAAAGCAGACACAAGAGTGATAAAAAGGTTTGGGGAAGCCACCTGTATAATATTCCCTGGCTGCAAATGGGTAAATTGCTAGCACTGATGTGCTCAGAAGTCCAAAACAGAAATTATTAGGTTAGTCAAATATGTGATGTCATCAAAAGGGCTGGAACTGGAAGTCTCTTCAGTCATGGGTTCTTCACCGGAAGTGACACCATCTGTGAATTACTCTCATTTAGACCCTTTAGCGCACATGTGTGACAACTGGCTTATACAATTAAAGATGAAGACCTTAAAGTTTAGCAGAATTTACTCCTGTTACAGCTACTGATGAGGGTACTTGCAATGGTGACTGGTCGCTTTCCCAACCTGTTTTTATTCACGGTGTCCTGAGGTGGCAGACGTTGTTTGTGTTATATATATTTCTATGTACATTTCAGAGGATGTCCTGTCTAGTGTCAAATCAATTTAATTGAAAGAAAGGCCGCCAGGGTAGAGGAGCCTATCATGGAAGCATTAGGCACGGCCAGAAACCAAACCAAGGGAAACACTGGTCCTTCACAGGACTTACTTACACACATTTCACACACTGACGTATATGGGGTCAGTGTTGACTTGACAATTAATCTAATTTATAGGATGTAGGAAGAAAAATAGACTACCTTAAGAAAATCATGTTAAAATATGGGTAGAATTTGGAAAAACCACAAAAACACTCCCCAAGCCCAGATTCAAATATATACTTTGGAGTTGTGAGGCTGCAATACTAACTAGTGATCTTTGCTGGAATTTTATATTTGTTTCACCATATTTTACATGTTGAAATGGTAGCACAGAGAAAGCGAAGTTATCAGAGCTGCCTCTGATCTCTAAGGAACAGGACATTTGTGCTTTCTCATGTATGTGTGATATTTGTTTGGTCCCCCTACATTCCTGAGGTATTCAGTTAAGTTTTATTGGTGCCTCTAAATTTACTCTATATCAGTGTGTGTATGTCTCTTGCAATCCACTGGTATCCCACCTAGGGTTGACTCCTGTCGTGTGCTTTTTGCCCAGTACTACAATAAATGACTCTGGCTTCCTTCAAGCTTGTATTGGATTACATGGGCTAAGCAGATGAATGGATATTCACAACTGTGAGCAATAGCTATGAGCATCTAAAGGGCAATATGTTATATAAAAATAAATTGCACTAAATTTCATTTGAAATATACTCCTGTAAGAAAAGGCCAAGATTGTAATTATATAGTCAATGTCTATATTATCCTAATGTAAATCATATCAAAACTTAGTTGAATATACCAATACAGTAATTTTTAACATTAATATTTCTAGAAATGTGTGTCTTTCATGTATGAGTGTGATTTTTTTATATTAACAAGCCTTGGTTTTATACAAGGCTAAAATGCTTTATAGAGAGAAAAGCAAATGCAATCAAATCAGAGACAAATGTATAATGGTATAGTCAAGTATACATCTCAGAGGGTTGTGATGGAGGCAAAACCCATATGTAAATTTAAAGTAGGTAATAGGCTTGCATCTTAAGAAAAGTTTCCTGCTACCTTCTACTGGTAATGTATAACCATGTGCAACATGTTGTATGATTGAGTAGTAGATGACTAATCTGGCTACCCTACCAGATATTTTGGGGAAGATGGTAGTTATGTAAATACCCTGTAACATTTAAAACAAGTGCCATCAAATGGCAGTGCTTATGTGGAGTAGCATCAATCATTTAGATAGAAATGGTGTCTTGATTAAAACACCCTGATGAAGGCAAAGGGAAACCACCTCATTTTTCTCCATAGTGAAGTCATAAAAATGGTTGCTGACATATCCAGGAAAGACCTAAGCAGGACACGTTCATTGTGTCATGTTGGAAGGCCTCCCCGGTTGTTAAAATTCAAAACACTACAATAGAATATTTAGGATTGGAATCTCTAAAGAAAGAAAGTCTTTACAACCTGAAAGCCTAGAAACACTGAAAGACAAATGGAGAGAAATAGGTTTACCATATTGGGATTGAATGAAGGTAGATGTAAAGAGAATGGAGATATATTAAGTGGTGATTAGAAAATTATCTACTTAGAAGGGCAACAATCCCAGAGAGGTGATACTAGACAAGACTGCAGGAAAGTGTGTAATGAATGTGGAGAGTGTTGATAGGTCAACTACAGGAAAACCCCAAAGATATAGTAGAAATAGTAGCCTGTCTGCCAACAACCAACCACGAGGAAAAAAACGTAGAGTCTATTTATGAGAATTTTGAGAAGTAATAAAAAGGTAAAAAAGAAAAGAAAATGTGATTGTAATGAATAAATGCAATGCAGTGGATGGAAAATGGAGAGGCTGTAATGAAGTAGGGTAAAGAAATGATAGAACAGAGATTTTGGCAGAGAAATCAGAGACATCTTTTCTGCAGAAAAAGATGAGATTGTATACATGGTAGTCTCAAAGGTATCAAAACAACATGAAGTATACTTGCTCCTTTCCTGGTGTGGATGTCAAAAGATACCAAAACCATCACCAAAATCATTGTATTGAATGTAGAATGTTTATTGAGGGAATAAGGGAATGGCTATTAAGTAGTGTAGGAATGTACAGTGAATTCAGAAATTATTCTGACCCCTTTCCATTTTTCATATTTTTCTATTTTGTACACTTGTACTAAAATGATTTACATTAAAATGTCCCCACATCAAACAACACTTAATACCCCAGAATGACAAAATGAAAACAGGAGTAAAGTAATTATTTCACATTTACCACAAAAAAAAAAATGAAAAGAAATATCGCATTACACAAGTACTCAAATCCTTTGGTCTGAATACAGTATCTGCCTTGTTTGATTGGTTGGACGTGATTAAGAAAGGCACACATCTTTCCACATACGTCACACGCCACACACATATGTAAGGTCCCGCGGAAGTTAATTAGCAGCAAAAACAGGTCACTAATTAAGAAAATGGTTAGAATGAAAACCTGCAGCCACTGCGGCATTCCAGGGCTGCAGTTTGAGATCCCTGTTCTAAAACATTAGACCTGGAATTATCTTTGGTACATTATGAACTTTTTGGGTTTGATAAAAGCTTTAGTAATAGGATCAAAATTTTACACTTTTTCCCAATGGCTGTTGTAGTTGCGTTTACCCAAAATTACCAAAGTTCTGCAACTTTTGCAGACAATTGAAATGATTCCATAGACAAAATATCTTCGTTTTTAAAAGCTTTAGTAAAATTTCAAAGAAAAACAGTTCACAGAAAAATAGAGAAAACACTGATAAAACAAAGAAATGAAAAGTTCTTGTTCAAGAAACGTTCTGCTTAAAGCTGATATATCTTGCTTTGTTCTTTAAGTTTGCTCATACAGTACAGTTGAACCATTTATAAACAGTCAGAAAACTATATGCCTATCCTACTTACAAACCGCAAGTGGGTCTTTCAGTCTATGCTAGCAATAAGACTAATTCTAAATTGCCTTAATTAAAACACTGTATCACAGATATAGCTAAGAAGGTTCTATGTCATGTTAACTTACAGGGGGTAAAATCATAATCTATAGCTATGAAGGAAAATTGTATTCTGTTCTACTTATGTAAACACTAATATAAATTTAACTTAAAGCTTTAACTTTCTAAGTTTGAAACTTACAGCTATAATCCTTACAAATCAGAATTTTCCTTGACCCTTTCAGATTTTTAAAGGTGGCAGAGTAGGTGGTCCTTTCTCCCTCTTATTCCTTAACCTTGCTATTGAACCCTCAGCTATTGCCATTTACTTTTCATTTTTGATTTTTTCTGTTACAGCCCATTACTCCCTACACAAAATTTTGCTATATGCAGATAATATTGTCTTGACCCTCTTATCACCCATATTTGTTTAGCTCATTTAGTTTATTTGACAAATTATCTGGTTACAAAATAAACTGGTCAATACCTTCTCTTATGTTAAACTGCTTTTCATGCCAATGTCCTCCCTCAGATTTCACTGGTCAACTCTTGTCACTGATATCCATCCCTAAATACAGAACACTGTAACCTTAAATTATCAATGAGTCTTTAAAGGTGTTAAGAAGTCTCTGACCACCTGGTTCTCACTTCCTTTATCATTTAGCTCTAGGCTAGCAATCATAAAATGAATGTTATTCCATGTTTTAATTTAGTTTTATTACTCTCCTCACCTACTAGATATTGGGCTGATGCTAGATCTTTAATCTCTAGTTCCTATCTACAATAATAAAAGACCCACCATTGGACACTCACCTTTAATTCATGACAGGTCAAAAGGTGGGGCATGCTTATCAAATTTGAAGCTGTATGACTGTGTGTATATTCTTCATTATATATGGACATGGATAGACCCCCCCTAACAAACCAATCTTCCTGCTTGGACATCAATTAACTCCAATATAGTAGCTCATTAAGCCTACTCTGTACATTCTAGCTTTGCCCTTAAACTAATGTTTTAATTTAGGACCCATTATTTCATATGAAATTAAAGTCACATGTAAATCTAGGCATCTTTTAATTTATATTCTTTGAGAACTTAACGCAGGGTGGAGATGCATCTTAGTCCATGTCTAGTGTGACACACACCATGCCAGCATTTTTCACAATTCGGCTCTGCATATTAATTCAAGCCCTATTTCTTTATTGTCTTGGACATGAATGTTTCTGAGCAACAAAGGTCCAATTTTAGCACTCTCCTTCCTCTTTGTTCTTCTACATTCAACTATCACTATCCTCTCAGCTCCCATACTATTCACTCTATAACTTCTCCTGCTCACTTGTTCCTACTTTTTGAATATGGCTGCAGTTTGCAGATCCCTACCTGTATTCTAAATTTGGTATCACCATTTTCCCTGTACTCCCCGTATTTCACGAAAATTTGATTCCTAAAATATCTATTTTTTCTAGAAGATCTCATAATTTTACCTGGTCAATTTCAAGAATATATACCATTTGTTTATAGGATCTGGCTATGGATCCTAATTGCCAACAATGCATCTTGAATGTCACCGGAACATTTTCTGCTCATATCTTGGGGATGCTCACTGGTTGAACTTTCTGGTCTGCTATTTCTAATTTTGTGTTTCCCATTCTTTCTGCCAATGTACATCTCTTGCTTCAACTATTCTCTCTCCTAGACCTCTCTTCACTCCCTCCTAGTTTTTTTTTTTTTTTAAGTATGATTGCTGTAAAAACAGTGCTAGTCTTTTGATGGAAATCTGCTTATTCTCTTTCCCTTCCTTTACTACAGAAATCCACTTTTTGTAACATTCCATTATATGAACTTTCCATGGCATGGATTAATTGGTAGTCTGGCTGCAATATTGGAAAATGGAATGAAGATGGTTTAGAGTCAAAATCCTGTTTTCAGTGCTACAATCCTAATTTTAATCTTTGACATTTTCTTTGTTTTATTCTTCCATTTCTTACCTGCAGAGCTTGCAGTTTGTTTGGGCTTCCCTGTCTGATTTAATTAGTGATATTCTCTTTACAGAGCTGGGTTGGGTTTTCTTTGGTGGTAATTTAACATCAATAGGAGGTGTTCATATTTTTTCTAAATTATATTATTTTCTATTTTGACTGTGTTGTACTTGATACTGTATATATAGTTTTATTATAGACTGTATAGTATCTTTATATATTTCTTTGCTTATGATTTGACATTTCAAATGATATATCAACAATTTTGTTTAGTTAACCTTAAATTAAGGCCATTAGAAGCTGTTTTAATCTCTTAAACAGAAAATATAAAATAAATAAGGCATTCATTTTCCTGCATTACCTGTAGCTGAATAAATTACTTAACCACACAATTCGGAAATATTTTTGCAGAGATGTATCTGATTTCTATTTATACACACATTTATTTTTTATTTGTTGATGGTAATGTTAGGCAGTTTAGATCATCTCACTCTTTCTTGGAATAATAAAATGCAATATGCTTTTTTAAAACATGGCTTGTAGTATTTATGATATTTGATTGCTAAATTAACTATAATAAGATTATTTAAAATTTGATGGAGGGTGTTTTCTCATTCCTCTCTTTTTCTAATTCTGAGAAACTTTTCCATGCTTTTATCACATCCAGCGTCGATTATTGTAACTTCCTACTGGCAGGTGCCACTTCTAATCTTATATCACAGCTCCAGTTCATTCAGTACTCTGCTGCCAGAGTCCTAACATGAACCATTAACAGCAAGCACATCACATCCTTCCTGCTTCGCCTTCACTAGCTCCCTTTGTCTTACGGGATCAAATATAAATTCTATTAATAACCTACAAAGCTTTAAATGGCCTCACACTGGACTGCATCAGTGACCTCCTCCATCACTATGCTCCTGTTTGCCCACTAAGGTCCTCTGATTCTGTCAATCTTGTTGTGCCCCACACTAACCTGCACTCTATGGGAAACAGAGCCTTCAGCTGTATAGCACCCAGACTTTGGAATGACCTCCATAAATTAGTTAGATCAGCTGACTCCATTTATTCTTTTAAGAAACAACTTAAAACTCATCTGTTCAGGACAATAATAATAATAATAATAATAATGCATTTTATTTATAGGGCACTTTACATTAGCAGTAAATCTCAAAGTGCTACATAAAAAGTTCAAACAAAGGCAAAGCAAGATAAAAACAGAGATAAAACAACAATAATTATAGCATTCTTCTTAATAAGCTTTCTTAAACAAAAAAGTCTTTAGCTGTTTTATAAAACAGCCCACAATCTGCTGTGTTCTTAGGCTCTCTGGTAGGGCATTCCAGAGCCGTGGAGCAGCGGCTGCAAAGGCTCGGTCTTCCATTGTATGACATTTGGTCACAGGGGGGCGAAGGCGGTAGGTATTTGCAAAACGGAGGTTTCTTGCAGTGGATTGTAGTATAAGGAGCTCCATGAGATATTGTGGAGCATTTCCATGGATACACTGGTGAGTAAACAAACAGAGTTTGTATTCGATACGGAGATGGATAGGGAGCCAATGAAGTGACCAAAGGATTGGTGAAATGTGTTCATATTTCCGCACCCTCATCAGGATTCTTGCAGCACTATTTTGAATTTGTTGTAGCTTTTGAAGGCTCTTTTTGGGTACCCCGATGAGGAGTGCATTACAATAGTCCAGCCTGGATGAGACAAAGGCATGAACCAGCTTTTCAGCATCACAAAAGGAGAGGTAGGGACGGAGTTTGGCTATGTTTCAGAGATGAAGGAATGCAATTTTACAAAGGTGATGGACATGTGCATCAAATGACAGATGGGAGTCTAACTTGACACCCAGATTTGTAACAGAAGGGGAGAGGCTTTTAACTTAACCTAATATTCTGATTCTTCTTCTTTTCTGTTCACCTCTCTGTCCAGATACTCAGCATAATTTGTATATATGTTATATCACACATTATGTTATTTGTTTAGGCTTTTCTTCTAGTATTAGTATTTTACTCATTGTCTGTTTTATTGTCTGTTATCCTGTTCAATGCTTTGTATATCCTGTATTTAACTGTTTTAGTTTTCTGTGCAGGAAATATTTGTATCCAATGTGACATATACCCTGCTGTTCTTTCTGAGACTCTGTGAAGCTCCTTGAGCATGGGAAAGGCACTATATAAATACAATATATTATTATTATTAATAATAATAATGATAATAATAAATTCTGGGTGGGGTAGAAGTGAAGGACTATGGAGAGGGTTGGTCAAACAAATTGACCCCACATAGAAGTCGGAAAAGATAAGGATAAAGAAGAAGAAAAATATATAACATTTGAAGTGATCTTGCCATCTGCAAGCACTATTTTTATACTTATACACTAGTTTTATTTTAATAAGTTTTATGACTGAGCATTTACATTTCAGTTTTGCACTTTCCAGCTCCTCTTCATGCTAATGCATGCGGTTCAAGATAAGGATTAAATTCTAATAAACACCTACTATAACTTAAGGAATATAGATAAATAGAAGCCAAAGGGTAGTATGAGAAATTTCAAAATGTTGTAAAACATAAAATGTAAACTGTGTGGAAGACTGACTTTTTGCCTCTAAAGTATGTAATCATACTTTATACTTTTTTGAAAGGTTTCCTTTAAGCATTAAGATGAATGGTATAATCCTACATTAAGGTCTATGAAAGCACCCCGTCAATGCTTCGAGAGAGTGTTATGTAGGGCTGGTCTTACTTTGTATGCCAAGTGTTTCTCTAACCATCGAGGAACTTACAGAGATGTGCTAACTGCAGCCAAGAAAACACACTGTGGCATTATAATAAAGAGTGACCATGATAACTCAAGGATCAATAAAGTTCTTTATCCTGCATTTGGCCCAATCACATCTTCCACTGAAATTTAGGAAAATTCTTTCACTTTTTCACTGATAAAATTAAAAACCTAAATAATTTATCTAGTAATAATCTATTCCCCTTTTATATTTTTCCTGTATTCTCTCTCTTTCCAGCTCCTCTTCAACATTTTCAGCAGATTCATTTACATTTATTAATGACCGGTCTGTAAAATGAAACCTACTAATTGTGTACTGAGCCCCATCCCCACCAAACTTCTCAAATCCTACCTTAATGCTATAAGTTCGTCTGTTATGACAATAATTAATACATCTTTTGACATCAACTTTTTGCCAGCTACTTTGAAAATCGCTTCCATAACCTTGGCATTAAAAAATATCTGGTCTTGATGCTGACAGTCACAACAATTTTTGTCCCATCTCTCAATCTCATTTTCTGTCTAAAGTTCTTGAGTGTGTTGGTGCCTCCCAGCTCACCAGTTGCTTAAATTGTAATAATCTGATGGAACCTTTTCACTAAAGATTTGCTTATGGTAGCAGACCCTGGGGAAACCAGCATATTAATTCTATTAGACCTTAGGTCTGCATTCGACTCCATGAAACATGACATTTCATTGTCCAAAATGGAGAATTTCTGGGCATCTTTGGTACTGCCCTCCAGTGGTTTAAATCCTATCTGGCTGATACTCAAGGGTTTGTTAGTGTTGGCAACAGCAGGTCCAGCTCAGTGCCATTCTCAGAAGGAGTTTCACAAGGGTCTTTCCTTAGCCTTCTGTTGTTCTGTATCTACATGCTTCTCCTTGGCCACATTATTTGTAGCTTTGGATTGGGTTATCATTTTAATAAAGGTGATACTCAGATCTATTTCAGTGTTTAAAAGTAAAGTTTATCAGAGCATTCACAGCTCACAGCTTGTCTCAGTGAAGATAAAGCCTGGATGGAATTTAACTCTTTAATATCAAACTACAACAAAACCAAAGTCATGCAAATTGGCACAAAGGTTCAGCTTAGAAACATAAACTCAGTTTCAATCAATCTTGATGATGATATCATCATACCTTCTTCTTCTGCTAGGAATCTTTGTGTCACTTTTTATTCATCCCTTTCTAATTCTACCCATATTAAACAAATTAAGAAACGTTCTAAATTCCACCTCTGTAACATATCCCATGTTTGAGCAATCCTCCCCGTTTTGAAAGCTGAGAAACTTGTCCATGATTTTATTACATTCCACATTGATACATGGGCCCTCTTTTATATTTTATATCTATCTTCTGCCACTTGGCAATATTTTTTTTTGAGATTTGGTATTCAGTTTCATTGCTATGCTGTTGACACCCAGCTGGATTTATTTACCAAACCCAAATTCTGCCCTTCCTCCCCTCATCCTTTCTGACTGCCTTTCTGAAATTAAAAACCTGGTTCTCTTTTAATTTTCTTTGACTTAGTAACAATAAAACTGAGGTTCTCCTTATTGGCACTAAATCTCCTCTCCCCAAACTTGACGGTTTTTCCTTGACAATTAATGGTTCGACAGTTTCTCCTTCTCCTCAGGTTAAGAGCCTGGGTGTTATCCTCAACAGCACTCTATCTTTCAAAAATCATATTAACAATATTAAATATTTTCACCTTCGCAATATAAATCATCTCCCTCCATTCCTCACACCTAACAGTACTGCTACTCTTGTACATGCTTTGGTAACATCACATATTGATTACTGTAATTTTGTATTGGCTGACCTTCCTCACAAGCTTCTGCATATGCTTTAGCTGGTCCAGAATTCTAGTGCTCAAGTTATTACTGGAACCACTTCCATAGAACACATTACCCCCGTTCATTGTGAACTACACTGGCTCTCTGTTAAACACCATATTAATTTCAAGATTCTGCTATTAACATTCAAACTTTTTCATTGCTTTGCACCTTCATATCTTTCAGATCTGCTACATATTTAAACACCTGCTTGTACTCTTAGATCTTCTTACTTAAATCTCTTGGTTATTCCCTCTGCTCGTTTAGCTATCATGGGGTCTAGATCCTTTAGCTTTGTTGTTCCTCGTCTGATTCCCTTCCCATCTTCAAATCCAGATTAAAACTTATCTTTTTAAACTTGCCTACTCCCCTTGATTTTGTCCTTTATTGTACAGTTTAGTACTTTTAGGATCCTATATACATAATGTTGTTTTAATTGTATATTGTTATTTTTTCATTGTATTATTATTTATTGTTAATTTCTTTTAATATTTATTAATTTAATTAATTCTTTGTTTTGATATGTTTCCTTGACTTTTTTGTAAGGTGTTCTTAAAACAATGTATAATATATAAAAATAATTCTTAATTTGAATAGAATATAATTTTCTTTCATAGCCATAGACAATGGTATAGTCAATATGAGCTAGAACTTTCATGCCATATCTGAGATACAGATTATTAATTAAGTTATGTGTTGTTTAGAGTAGGTCCTATTGCTAGCAGAGACTGAAAGACCCATTTACAGCATGAACATGGGATAGGCAGTTTTCTGACCCTTTAAAAATGGTTCAGCTGTACAGGTAAACTTAAAGAAACAAACAAGATATAAGCCTTAAACAGAACTTTTCTTTACCTTGCAATACCAATTTTTTCTCTATTTTCTCTAAATACTTTGAATTTTTACTAAAGTTTTTAAAATGAAGTTATTTTGTCTGTGGAATCATTTCAAAACGTCAAGCTTTTTGCCAGAATCCCATGACGCAAACTGAAGCTGCAGAACTTTGGTAATTTTAGGTAAACAAAGCTACACCGACTCTTCTTCCAGTTTAACCACTTTTGTCCAGATGCCCAGGAAGACTTGTTCCAGAAATTATATTATTTGTTCAGGATTTTCTTATAATATTCATATTTTTGTATTTTATTCTGGTTTATTGTATCTTATTCTTTTTCAATGCTTTGTGTATTTATCTTTATTTAGTGTTTTAAGCTGATATTATTTGTATCCGATGTTATACTGTATATGCCATGTTGTTCCTTCTGAATTTTTGTGAAGTGCTTTAAGCATGGGAAAAGTGCTATACTGTATAACTAAAATGCATTATTTTTATTATTGATGTTAATCAGTTTATCATGATGTTGGAGGGGTATGCTAAGATACTTGATTTTATTATACTTTATGTATACCCTATGTACAGGGGAAATTTAAGTAAAATACATTTTGGCGGTCTCGATGGTTGAATTTAATAAACATCAAGTGAAATCTGAGATAGTTCATGCTCTGTGATAAATAGGAACAAGAATGTCTAACAAGTTCCACTAAACTCAAACTCAAAATTAGGGTCATAGAGCTAATCCTAGTATTATGCACAAGGCAAGAATAAGCACTGAATGAGACACCGGTTCATTGCTGGATACTCTCATGCACATTTGGTATATTCAATTACTTATGTCAGGCTGTTTGAGAGTTGGCAGTCAACCTTACCTGCCTGCTTTTGGGATGTGTGAGGAAAAGTCAAACAGATGCAGATAGTTTATCAACCATGGGCACGTGCTCCTTGGGAATGTGTTTTATAAGACTTTTAGGCCAATACAACAAAAAAAAAACACTTTTTCCATGGCCAAAGGCAGTGGAATTTAGACAAGGAAATTAGGATGTTTATAGTTTGCTTTTTACCCCATTTTATACTCTCAAATAAAAAGCAGCAGAAGGAAGATCAGTGCAATGTAGTAGAAGGGATTCTATTGATCATTTTTGTTACATTCAGGGGAGCAGGAGTCATTGTCCTGGGCACAAGGGGCGAGGATGCCTTCTGTCAATTCTTAGATGACATTCCAATTCCCCAGGGTGTGCTAATTTACTTTATAATTGTGTAGATTAGGTGTTGACCCCTCATTTTTACTGCATTTTTTCCTGATCCCTGCTCCCAGTTTAACTTGCTTTGTAACTCTGATCACAGATGGACCATAGAGTCATAGGCCCTGTCCACACTTGTATATCTTCATTTAAAAACGCAGACATTTATTACCGTTTTTGCTTTTTGTGCACACTACCCTGGTGTTTCCAATGGACAAAAACAAATACTTCTGAAAATGATCTCCAGAGTTGAATACTTTTAAACATGCAGCCATGGCTTTTCAGTGAGGATGAGTGAAAATGCAGATTTCTGATAACATTGACTCCATTGCACTCTGGTTGATTTGTTATTATGTGGTTCTTCACTGACTGGATCCTGTTCATTACAATGTCTCATTTATTGACTGGTCACCCGTCATAGAAGAAAAACATATTTCAATATAGTGGGCACAGAAGAGTTGCTTTCCATGGAGCTTGTTGTATTGCTTACCTGTATGCATCTAAATTGTGTTTTGAGCAATTTTTAGAAATTGTGGTCAAGCGACTACTCACACTGCACAATGCAGTGGCCAGTCATATACTCTATGTACTAAAACTGCATGAGCACATTTGGTCTGATTGACATGACATGACATGGATGCTCAGACAAAATGTGTAGAATGCTCATTCATTGTGGTCGCTGTACAATGATTTTCATGAAATTTGATGTTGACACTAGAAAACCTGCTCACATCACAAGACGGCAGACTGAAATTCTCCTGATTGTGCAATAGGCCAGTAGTAAAAAGCAATCGGGCATTGCAACCACTCTTATACTGCATGTGAAAAATAGGCTGATAAAACTGAAAAGCAGGCCAAATCATAAAATTAGTCAGAGAGTGCAAATTGGGCAAACATCATATGCATTTTTGGACATTTGTAAACAGTGTGAAAATGCTAGAGTGGACAGAGATTGTTTTAAAAACAGTTGAACGTATTCATAGATGAAATGGGTAAGGCAAGTAAAAGAGAAAGCTGGTCTTTATAGTTACACTCACTTGCAAAAGACCCTAATCAAGCATGCTGGTACTGTATATTTAAGGCCCACGATTGTAGGGGCATTTACCTTTTTGCATGTATCAGAGGGTTTGCCTATTAATTCTTTTTTTATACCTTTTCTGTGTTTTGATTGCCATTTTATATTTTAAACTGTCTTATGGATTAAAGTAATGAAGTAATGAAGTAATAAAAATATTTTGATTTTGTGCTTACATGCTTCTTTTTTTGCCTTCTTCTCCTCTGCTGCCCAGCAGTAGTAGTCGTATTGTCACTTGTACAGAGTAACATGACGGATTCAGTTTTCACTGTCTTATTTTTCTTATTTTGTCAAATACATGTATGTTTACAAATAAATAAAAAATATGATAACAGTAATTGATGTTTAATGCTTTTTTTTGACTTGTCATCTATTTGTTTAGTAATTAGTGTTTATCATGTCGTTGTACCATTTACTGTATCGGTTCTGCAAGCTTTTGCACCAACAATGCTGATTTAACACTTTATTTTTTCTATATTGGTAAAAGCACACCCATTTATTCAGCCACTCCTGTGTTAAATGTCATCAACACTGTATGTAGTAAAAAAATCCTCTTGCAATTTGCTTGCTTAAACTTGAACTTGCTGGAAAATTCCAGCTTTTTAGGTGGAAAGTACAAACTTCTTCTTTTTTTATACTGATTAACCTCTATTAACTGTATGTTCTCATCTTGTATACTGCCTAATACATGGAGTGCTAGAATATCATATAACTTATTATAATTGTAGGAAGGAATATTGTTGAGCACTGGAAGAGATTACAGCCAGCTTCACCTTACCAAACGGTTTGATTTGGATTCTTTATTGGTTTCTGTAGCACCATGGTGCCAAAGGAGAGATATTTTAGATATTTAAAAATACTGAAGTTGATAGGTTACTTCATAAGACAATTTAATAAACAGACACGGACATACACATCATCCACAGCAAGCTAGTTTATTCTGTGCCTCTGTGCTTGTCTCAGCTGCTACTGTCTTTTTCATTCGTTCATTTGTGACTGGCCTTAAATTTAAACCACGTGTGCTGGAGGTGTAAGGCACAGTGCAGCTGTGATAAAAAAAAGGTTTTACCTAATGTATTATCACACTGAAACTCAAATAAAAAAGTAGAGTTACTGCATTTCTCAATGTTAATTTTAAAATCATACTTATCACTCAGTAGAGATATTTAGGCACTTTAATAGTTTTTATAGCAGAGGTAGCAGTCACCTTTTCTACTGTTTGTTGAAATCCATCCATTTTTCTAACCCACTTATCCAGGGCTGGGTTATGAGGCAACTGAAGCCTATACCAGCAATCATCAGGCACAAGTTGGGGTCACACGCACACTTGTTTAACAACACCTATTCACCTACCTGGTATGTCTTTAGACTGTGGAAACTGGAGCACCCAGAGGAAACCCAGGAGGACACGTAAAGATGATGCAAACTCCACGTATGGAGCACCCAGCACATGATCCCTACTCTCTTTACCGAAAAGCAGCAGCGCTATCCTTTTTTTTGTACCTGCAATAAATAATCTAAACCTATGAGGAACTGATAGCTGCTTCCTTTTTTCGTATGGTGGTGTGCCTTAAGTTGATCTGTCAAGTATTAATAAAGCAACACAAGACAGTTTAAGAGTTGGGTGGGGAGGCTAAGTGAAAAGCATTGTGTGTACAATATATATAAAAGTGGAATGTTAGGCACAATCCATTGTGAAGGTTTTCTGTGCATATTTATTTATTTAAAATACATTAATTTGACTTTTCACATGAATACCATCAATGAAGAAGAAGAGATGAATTAAGCATATGTCAACAAGGTTTTTCCATTTACTTCATTTCTATTTTACTTCTTTAAGAAACTGCAGCAATTAGGAAACATTTAATGATCTTGGCTAGAAGCCAAACACAAAATAATTGTGCTCATCTGAATCTTGTAAACTCCAAAGTAAACGGTCACTTAAAGGCAGAAAAGCATAAACACAATTAAAAAGACTCCTTATGTAGTGGCAATGAGAATACTTTTGTTGATGTTTCATAAATTCATTTCTTTCATACTCGAATTACCAGAGTAGACGATATTCATTACTCTTTAGTTCTGGTCTTCTATATCTGTATGAATACATGTGGTATTTGTATGACATTCATTAATTAGTTCTTTCTCATCTTTTATATAATCAGATTTTTGGAATACTATGCGACATAGTTGGCTATGAAATTAAATTATTCCATTCACACTTAAAAATACTTCATGAATACTTAACATTAAACAAAGACATTTTAATTGGCTGAAAGGCATCTACAAAAATGAAAAAATGTTCAGAACTGTTATCAAAAAGCATCAAATTGGTAACCGTTATGGAGCACTCTTGATTAAATAAAAAGGAACGAGAGCTCAAGGTAAAGCATGGAAGACAGCTGATAAGCCCAGACAAAATGTATAAAAAGCAATGCAAAAAGCAATGTGGACAGTCAGCACTCTTAAAGGAAACTGCACCCTGGGTGACATTTTTATTACCTTTACATCTGGAATGTGGTAAGATAAAATCAAACACAATGCACATTGAAAAATAATCCGTAAAGCTAAATTAGAAATGAAATGTATAGTAAAATATTGCTATTTCCAAAGGAGGTTTCCTTTTTTCTTTATTTGGTACTGAAATGACAAATTGCTTCTTCCGGGTCCCCTGCTTTAATCTACAGTACTTTCCCTGCAGACAGTAACACTGCTCTCAATGATCTACCAGCTTCTCCAAGCCAGTGGCAAAAGAAAATGCCTTTGGCCCGTGAAATTGACCTGGTCTGCAGTTATTGCTGGCAGGTCTTCATCAGAGGCAAGCCATGTGTTCTCAAAGGCATTTCTCAGTTGTAGAAACAGATGGTAATTGCTCAGGGCGAGGTTAAGACTATTTATTACAGTCAACTATCACATGCGAAATCACATTGTCATTTTTATATGCACTTCACTGCTGAGACTACAGCTGGTACTGGGCACAACAAGGTTTACAGTCTCCAAACAAAATGTGCCCCCTTAAGTCCCTTCTGTGAGCACATACAAAGGTGTGCTTTGTCTGGAAAGTGGGTGGCAAGGATGGAACCATATTGTGATCGAGGAACGGAGCCAAGCTGTCAGAGATCAGAGAGAGAATGTGTGTCGACATACTGGCAAATAATGTGATGTTATGTGACATTAAGTTCATTTGCAATGCAATACAAATTCTGCCTTGTACCAACTTTCAAATAAGGGTGCAGGATAGAGACTTGCCTTTTGCTCATTTTCCTAATTAGTAATGTTGACCAAGAAGGCTGTGGCTAAATCCATCATTTCCCCTGCCTGTTTATTTAACAGCTAATGACGCTGCGCGACTTCCCAGTGTGGATCTCCTTTCTTTCTGGCATTTTTAATTTCAGGTCTTCCATTTTAACATGGAATCTTAATCATTGGTGACCCAGAGAAAATCATTTAACCGTCCTGTGTGTGTCAATTTAAAAAAAAAAAAAGTATGCAAGCAGTTGTTAATGTATCCTGATCTAGTAAGTCACCTCGAGTAAGCATAAAATAATTATAAATGGTGGTTGTTTTAGTGTGCTATGGGTCAATGTAAATACCATTCCCGGATATTTTCTTGTAAGGTGACTAATTGAGATGTCTTAATTCAATTTAAATTAATTCGGGTTGCCCCCTCCACTTTCCTCCTGCAAAATAGTGTCCTTTGATTTCTAAAGAGCTAATAGGCCTGCCAAGAAGGAATATCTTCTTATCTGATGAGCACTAAAACACTTACAATAAAAAAAGGATTACTCTCCTCCTGTTTAGCTGACTTGAGGCTGTGTTTTCATTCGTGCTGGGTGCTTTCTTCCTGGAAGAATTATCAGCTCATGTTATTTTTATGCCTGAAGGGCAGATATCAAGACAAGTTTGACCAAGACAGGTGACGCAAGGGGTGGCTTTTTAAACATTTCTTGCAGCAGATGGTGCCAGTCCAACAGGTGCACATCCACCGTGTCTTTACATCTGCTGCTTATTCAGCCCTAAAGCTACGGTATCCAAGTATCCATCCCCCTTCTATGTCCGCTTCCCAAATCATCACCTCCTCCAGATGGATTTCATACTGTTACAATGTCAAGCAGGAGACAAGGTGCTGAGAGCTGGGGCCAGAGACCTTAGAGATTATCTGATCAGTACCCTGCATTGTAAAGTGGTGCGCCTACAAGAATGCTTTGATCCCCTCCTTATATTGTGAAACAAATCCAGTTGAGGTCAAAAGGGGACTTAAATCTCAGAACATGCCTGACAGTTCTGTATTTCAAATGAAACATTTTATTGTAAGTGTGCAAAGGGGCCAGTCCGTGCTGAGTACTTTGAAAACAAAATATGATATAGTTGGAAGTATTGTTAATGACACAAACACAAGATGGTAAAAGAGAGTTTTTTTACAAGGGGAACAGTAGGGCTTTGCCAATGTCCATTATTGATTTTAAAAGTGGTGTTAATAATACTTTTTTATGTTGATAGTTATAATATATTCTAAATATATTATAATATAATATTAATAATATTTTATAATGTTTAATTATTCAAACAAAGCAAGTTCTTTTTCTAACCCATTTATCCCAGCTATGGGTTGTTGGGTAATGTGAGTACTTGCATACACAAAAACATTTGCGGTGAGAAAGATGGCAACACCATAGCATATTAAAGTAGCATTCACTTCCAAAACAGTCAGACAGTTTGCTGTTATCATAGAGACAAAAGGGGAATATTTAATCAAAAGAATCATGCCGCATAACAGTAGACCTTTGTGGGAAATGTTCATTCTTTTTGTTCACTACTTGAATACTATTTTATTTTTTTAAGTTAAGAAAAGACATATTAAAATATACTAACCCGAAGCAAAGAACCACACATCTCCTCCTCTTTACTGGCAGTGGCATAACCAATCTCAAACTGAGAAGGAATAAAATTGTTACTGTCAAGTGTTTTTTATAGTATGACTTGACTTGGGGCCCTGAAGAATTAGAGAAGCTCATCATTTGCATCCCTTATCAAAACTGTCACTTCAAGAGGACTCCAAGGAGTCAAGAGGGTCACTATAAGAGCAAAGACTGCCCACTAGACCAGCGTGAATCTCAAATTTCCAGGCATATATTTGTTAACCAGCTCCTGTCACCAAGAACAAAGTAGTGGTCTTTATCACTTTGGTATAAAATTCATAGAGTGTACTTTTTCTTTATTTTTTTAATATCTGTTTTAGGCTTTTAGCCTGCACACTGCAAAATACTTCCTTATTTTGCATTGACCTTGAGGAGCTTCAGTTATTAGTGAAGGTTGGCAGCTCTGTAAAGAAACAAGGGGCCAGAAAAAAAAGCAGACTTGTCAAGGCGATCAGTTCAGAGGAAAAAGCAGCTACACATGTGAGGGTGGGTTTATGTTTCAGTTCTTCATGTCCTAGTTAGAAGGGAAAAGTAAACGTTTTCGAAGCAAATACAAAAGTCAATATGAGTGCTGCCATGGTTGAATTGCTATTGTGTAACTCCTCTTCCACAGTTTAATTTTATTTTTCACTGTGCAGGATTTGGATTTTCATTCACTTGTTCATTTTCCAAAGCCACTAATCTAATCCCTGATACACAGGCTGCAGTTGATCTGGAATGCTGCTGTCCGTTTTTTGGTCAGGGCAAGAAAGTTTGTTTCTGCTATAAAAGAATGAGTCTTGACACACTGGAAAGGTTTGGGACCGCCACCCGTGTATTGTCCCTGGCTGCAAAAGGTTTAAAGAAAACAAGTTGTTGTCAGGTTGAGTTCCAGGATTGAAGTTTTATATGCCGTGAACCAGAAGTGATCTCATCTTACTGGAACAGAAAGTGACGTTAAATCAGGCAGGTTTGGTCTGCAGAGATAACAGAAATAGGTTTAGAGCACTCCACCAATCCCTAGCCTGGTTTGTCCACTCAGCTCGTTCCTAGTCGCACGTGTGTGACACTGTATTTCCAATTTGAGCCTCTTTACACTGGCTGCATGTTAGTTTCAGAACTGATTTTAACATTTTGCTGCTGGTCTTAAAATCAATACATGGGGATGCTCCTGTCTATTTATCCGAATTGTGCGTTTTATACCAGCCATCCAGAGAGCTTAGATCTACCAATCAGTTTTCTGTTGTTGTCCCTTGTACTAAGTGCAAACCTATGGGGGACAGGGCTTTTGCAGCTGCTGCACCTCATCTGTGGAAGTCTTTACATAATTACATTAAGAAGTTACCTTCAAATTAACTGTTTAAAACTTGATGGAAGACATATTTCTATTTTCTAGCTTTCCGTGACCTTCAATTATACTGATGGTTCCTTCCTCATAGTCAGTCAGTCAGTAATTTTCCAACCCGTTACATCTTAACACAAGGTCACGGGGGTCTGCTGGAGCCAATCCCAGCCAGCACAGAGCGCAAGGCAGGAACAAATTCAGGGTGCCAGCCCACTGCAGGGCACACACAAACCCATACACCAAGCACACACTAGGGACAATTTAGGATTGACAATGCACCTAATCTGCATGTCTTTGGGCTGTGGGAGGACACTGGAGCACCCAGATGAAACCCACGCAGACACGGGGAGAACATGCAAACTCCACGAAGGGAGGACCCGGAAAGCAAACCCAGATCTCCTTACTGCGAGGCAGCAGCGCTACCACTGCACCACCGTGCTACCCCTTCCTCATAGTCATTTGTTGGTTTTCAATATACTGCTGGTTTGTATTGTGTTTTATTTATTTTATTCTATTTTATTTATGTTTAATATATATTTTATTGTAAAGCACTTTGGCTACAGCATTACTGATGTTGTTTTGACATTGATATTGACATTGGACCAGTGGCCATCCTGACTGTACCAGCTGAAAGGCAAGAACCGATCCTTATCAGGATAAGTCTATGGGAGGGCACACTTGCCACACACCCACATTTAATAATTAAATAAGTTTACAGTAAGCTATCAACTAAATCTTGATCACTGGAATTACATGCCCAGTCTAAGATATTTTTATTATATTTTTTTTTTTTCAAAATTAAGCAACATAGTTGTAAAAAGAAAAACAGAAAACATTCCCTCCAACTCATTATGAAGCAACCCCCAGAATTATGAGTTGACCACAAAGGTAATGGGCAGCACAATAGTGTAGGGGTTAGCACTGCTGGCTAACAGGTTCAGCATCCAGGACCCAGGGTGTGAATTTTTACCTGGCTGTTGTCCTTTGTGGTGTTTCCTTCTACATCCACTAAGACAAGCAGGTTAGCTTAGGTGGAGAGTCTAAACTGTCCCCCTCAAACTGTATGTTTAAGTAGGCCATGAAAAGGAATGGCACCTTGTTTACTACAAATTTCTAAATTGCACATGATGTTTCAGGGATAGACTGAAACTGACACATTAGTTTAATGGTGAGTTTAATGAAGCATGTTGTCTTGTTACCTGAGAAGGAAGGATACTGCCAAAGAGCAGTATGTCTTAATGGAGCAAACCAGAGAGAATGAGTTTTGGCCTGGGCAGAAGTATGAAATAATACCCTTGAAGGCTGAGAGTAGGTGATCTGGAAATTCCTATCCTTATTAAAATACAGCAGTGCCATTGAGGGCTGGGAGAAGGTCACAAGATCGGCTAGTTAACATGGCAAAACGTGGCCCCAAGCACCAAACAAGAAGGAAAGGAGACCACTATTTTAAGCCATAATAGCATAATTACAAATGTGGCAGTAGTTTGAAGATGCTGTCATATTTAGAGGAACAAAAATGTCAATACCAAAATAGTCTATGCTGGTTTGTGAAATGAATGAAGGAAGAACATTTGCAGTTTTGTATTGTTGATTAAAAAAATTAATAATATCCATTTCGATTAGCTTATATTTTAGATTTTAATGTCCTCAAAACTCCTGAACAAAGTCACAATTCAGTAAATGCAAAATCAGTGAACACATTTCCTAGGGATAAAATGAATACCTTCAACAAACAGTGATATAAAATGTTAAAGTTTATAAGATTAAGATTTTGTAATAACTACTGGCAGATGTTCAAGTGAAAAAAATAAATAAAGAGGATAAGCAGGATTGACGTTTTACTTTTTAAACTACAGTATAAGGTACATTAAATGGTGTTATTAGTTACCAAAATCGCAATTTTGTAGAATATGGTATTTTATTGTAATGCTGTTTATGAAATTGGCTTCAAAGTCAATACTGTAAAGTACACTCCACAACTATTCCCAGTTTAGCCACTCAGTTATGTTCTATGACTTAATATGCATAACATGTAGAGTTTTTCAGGCATTTGGTAATAGACGAGGCAGTATAAATCCAGTCCAATCTAAGTACTTTAATTTATTAATTTTCTTCTGTAGTAAAAAAGCAAGAAAATTAGCAGTACCTTCATATCCATCTTATAGTGGTGGCTCTGAGGCTAAGGATCTGTGCTGGTATCCCGCTGGTTCGAATCCCCATCACTGCCAAAAGAGATGCTACTCTGCTGGGCCCTTGAGCAAGGCCCTTAACCTGTAATTGCTCCAGGAGCGCTGTACAATGGCTGACCCTGTGCTCTGACCCCAAGGGGTATGCGAAAACTAACAAATTCCTAATAAAAGAAATTGTATAAGGCGAAAGAAAGAACAAAAAAATATATATATCTGTGCTCGTTAATGGTGAATTGTTTTCAAAGTAAGAAGCATATTTATTTATTGATTTTGTAAATTAAATTACAGTGCATACAGCACAAACTAATTAAGAATACAATGAGTATTAACATCCCATTTGCTTAAATTTCATATCAACACCCTTCTGTTACCCAACCTGGAGAAGAATTTGTTGTAAGAGTCCAACAGAACAGTGTTAATACATTTTTAACAAAATTCTTTAAAATATTTAGAAAAATTTCTTGTAAAGAAAATCATTTTTTCTAATTATAAATAAAATAAGTCAACATTTTCCCACTGTGGTTTGAAGAGTTAGTCAGGCTCTTTCTAACTGAGAAAGATAAGCTAACATAAGACCAATTGTAAAACAGCAAAATGGATTTTTCTAAACTGATTTATTCTGACTAAACTAATAAAAATGCAAGTGAACCGTGAATGCAAAACAGTCTTACAAATAAAGCATAACAGGTTAAGGATAACTGGAATAAATCGTTATTGTGCATGGGGGCAACTGACAATGGCACATCAGCCCTAAGGTGTTTCCTACATTGTTAAATGAAGATATAATAAATGTGATATTCACATTTTTAGAACCACTGGTCCAGAAAAATGGTTTACCCAGAGTTCCATGGCATATACAAATAATATTTTAGAAAAAGTCTGTCTCACTGTTCACCATGTTAAGATATATGGTTCCATTTCAGAATGTCATAAATTATATTTTCTTTCAATTACAAACAGCTATGAATACCTTCAGCCAATCAGTACCTTTGAAATATCCAATATTTTAGTGTTAGGTCTCACTTTGGCAGCATTAGCCAAGTGCTTCATTTACATTTATTAAGTTTAAGTTGCTGTTTCTGACTCAATTCACTATAAACTGTATTTAGTATACAGTCTACACTGAAAATGATGCACTATATAGTATACTTACAGTATACAGTATTTACAGTCTGTGTGGTCCATTAGTGCTCCATTGTTAACTGAATACTGAAGCCTTACTCTGATCATTTGTGATGGTTCCGGTTGGCTCCATGTCCTTTGGCAGTTTGAACCCGGAGCCATCAATAGTTATAACTGAGGAAAAGCCAGGAAAGTGAGGCCACAAAAGTTAATAAGTTTTGGTGCAAAGTGATAACTGCTTTATTAACATCAAAGTGTTCAAAACGTGCAGTGCCAAAATCCTTTATTCAATACAGTAATCCCTCCTCCATCGTGGGGGTTGCGTTCCAGAGCCACCCGCGAAATAAGAAAATCCGCGAAGTAGAAACCATATATTTATATGGTTATTTTTATATTGTCATGCTTGGGTCAGAGATTTGCGCAGAAACACAGGAGGTTGTAGAGAGACAGGAACGTTATTCAAACACTGCAAACAAACATTTGTCTCTTTTTCAAAAGTTTAAACTGTGCTCCATGACAAGACAGAGATGACAGTTCTGTCTCACAATTAAAAGAATGCAAACATATCTTCCTCTTCAAAGGAGTGCATGTCAGGAGCACAGAATGTCACATAGATAGAGAAAACAATCTCTAGCAAACAAATCAATAGGGCTGTTTGGCTTTTAAGTATGCGAAGCACCGCGGCACAAAGCTGTTGAAGGTGGCAGCTCACACCCCCTCCGTCAGGAGCAGGGAGAGAGAGAGAGAGAGAGAAAGAGAGAGACAGAGTTTGTTTTTCAGTCAAAGATCAATACGTGCCCTTCGAGCTTTTAAGTATGCGAAGCACCGTGCAGCATGTCGTTTCAGGAAGCAGCTGCACAAAAGATAGCAACGTGAAGATAATCTTTCAGCATTTTTAGACGAGCGTCCGTATCGTCTAGGTGTGCGAACAGCCCCCTTGCTCAATCCCCATACATCAGGATCAGAGAAAGTCAGCGCAAGAGAGAGAGAAGAGTAAGCAATCTAGCTTCTCAGCCATCTGCCAATAGCGTCCCTTGTATGAAATCAACTGGGCAAACCAACTGAGGAAGCATGTACCAGAAATTAAAAGACCCATTGTCCGCAGAAATCCGCGAACCAGCAAAAAATCCGCGATATATATTTAAATATGCTTACATATAAAATCCGCGATGGAGTGAAGCCGCGAAAGGCGAAGCGCGATATAGCGAGGGATCACTGTAATTATATAAATAATCCGATGAAACAGGTCCTCAGTGGAGGTGGAAAAGTCCAATAAATAATTCCATTAAAATGAGGTTAAAACTCAAGCGGGTCCTTCTTTCTTTAAAACCATGAACCCCAATGCTTCTTACTAAAACCTGGTGTCTACTCAGCTTATCCCGTTCAGGCCTTGCAGTGAGAGAAAACGCCCCCTAACAAGTGCTGTCTACCATCTAACCTGGCTTCAGCACTGGCCCCCGTGCTCGGCTCTCAAAGGCTCACTTTGACCACCTACCTCCATACCAAATACTACTGGCTTTCATGATCCTGTCTCTGACTCTCTTTTTCTTCTGCATTTCATTAAATTCCATCCTCTTTGTTTCTTCATGTCTTTTTCGTTATCTGATTCTCTTACCCAAGCTCCTTTTATGCTATTGCCCAGTGCAGGTGATGCGATCACAAACTCCGAGGCTTGAACAAAGTACATGATTGACCTGCTTACATCTACACGTGAATGGTCAATCAGCCAAGCACCTCAATCATCCTCAGAGTACCATGTGCAGGTTTTCACAAGCTCCTGTGCCTGCCTGGAGCCTGCACACTATAAATTATTTATTTATATTTGAAAATTCACAACTTCATGAACCTCTCTCATCACATACCATGAAATATCAATACATTAACTATGGAGAATGCATAACACATAGATTTGCAATGTGCAAACAAAAGTCATGTCATCTTGTACATGGCCAGCATAACACAGAGCAGATACTTTTCATGAGACATACGCACTTAGATACTGCATGTGCAATACTGCAATGGATATTTCTGAGGATTAAGATAATCGTGTGCTGTGAGCTGATTCACCACACTGCCAGAGACCAACCTGGGGTGCAGAAACACTTCAATTCATGTTTAAAACAGTGTTCTCCTGCAGTGTGTGCACTGTTGGCAAAACAGTAGCAGCACACTTAGTAATTTTTGGATACTGCTTCTCTGGAAAGTAGCAACACTTTTCAGCACCAGTGATACTAAGAGAATGACTAGAGCCAGTGTGTAGTTTCTTTTTATACTTTTTTTCTCAAACAGTCTCTATCTTTTTTCTCAAGCAAGATGCAGAAGACTGGAAGATATGGAAAAAGATGATCTGCTGTGGCAACCCCTAACGGGAGCAACTGAAAGAGGAAGAAGAAGAAGAAGAAGAAGAAGAAGAAGAAGAAGAAGAAGAAGAAGAAGAAGAAGAAGAAGTGGATGCAAGCATGTAACACTCTCTGCCAGCTTCTACAATACTTTTTTGCTAACCCAGTAATGGGCACTGGCTGATTTATAACACCATAACATGCTTTGGAAAAATATTTTCAGGAGCCCACAAAGATTTCATGTTCAAGTGTTCAGGGGTCTATAGTGTTAATGAGGAGATCAGAGACCTCCTGTGACTATCTGTACTTCACACCATGCTTACTATCTATCTATCTATCTACAGTGTCCAGTTTAGAACATCATCCATTTTTTTACTTGTTCCATGATCATGCATCAGAATTCCAACAAATACAGTAAACCCTCGTTTATCATGGTTAATCCATTCCAGACTCTACCGCAATAAATGAATTTCCGCGAAGTAGGATTCTTTATTTATAAATCGAATTTTTTCGCAGTTAGAGCATAGAAAACCTGTTTACGACCTTCTAAATACGTTTTTTAACATTATTAGAGCCCTCTAGACATGAAATAACACCCTTTAGTCAAAAGTTTAAACTGTGCTCCATGACAAGACAGAGATGACAGTTCCGTCTCACAATTAAAAGAATGTAAACATATCTTCCTCTTCAAAGGAGTGCGCGTCAGGAGCAGAGAATGTCAGACAGAGAGAGAGAGACAGAGAGAGAGAAAAGCAAACAATCAAAAATCAATTGGGCTGTTCAGGCTTTTAAGTATGTGAAGCACCGCCGGACAAAGCAGCTGCAAGGAAGGGAGCAATGTGAAGGTAGTCTTTCAGCATTTTTTTTTAGTGTGAGCCTCTCTGCTCATACCCCCTCCATCAGGAGCAGAGAATGCCATAGAGAGTGAGAGTGAGAGTGAGAGAGAGAGAAAGAGACAGAGAGAGAAAAGAAAACAATCAAAAATCAATACGTGCTGTTCGGGCTTTCAAGTATGCGAAGCACCGCATGGGAAGCATATTGTATATCATTGAGGAGTTTTATTTAATACGTAATACGTGCTGTGATTGGGTAGCTTCTCAGCCATCTGCCAATAGCATCCCTTGTATGAAATCAACTGGGCAAACCAACTGAGGAAGCATATACCATAAATTAAAAGACCCATTGTTCACAGAAATCTGCGAACCAGCAAAAAATCTGTGATATATATTTAGATATTCTTACATTTACAATCCACGATGGAGTGAAGCCGTGAAAGTCGAAGCGTGATATAGCGAGGGATCACTGTATTTAATTTGTCTCTGGGTTTATGTGCTATTAAGAATGATTTATGTTCTAAATGCCACCTCAAAAGCTTTTCTGAGATTGTTTTGAGGAAGTGATTGAAGTTGTCTTCATGATGTTCTGTAATGTATGTTTATGAAAGTATTTTTGTTCTTGCTTATCAATTGTCACTGGTTACCTAGTAAGTACAGTAAGTACATCCCCCTTTTTTTTTTTTATTTTATTTTGTTTAATTTTATCTTATTGTACTCTGTTTCATTGTATGTTTTAAATTTATTACCAGAGTTTATTTCTTATATACAAATGCTGTGTTTTGTTTAAAAACCTGTGGCTAAAATGGAAATAATAATATTGCACAATTAAACTTTTCATTTGTTAATATATTATTTGCAGGAATATTCCAAAAAAGTTAGAATGTATGTTCCCATTCAGCTCATTCAAGTTTTTTCTGCATCCAGAGATTGTAGGACCCATAGCAGATCAGATGCATTACACTGAAATTGTCGGAGATTTAATAGTAAATGTCGGCCTTTAACAAATCCAGTTTAATCGTGTTATAAACAGAAGCAAGCACATTCTCTTATCTTTCAGGTAAAACTTTTGCCAAAGTATTGATATTTTTGTTCAGTAAAGAAACCAGTCTGTATGATTTACATTCTAAGCTGTTTTTATTCTTTTTTAGAAAAACAGTAAATGACACTTGCACAGTGTTTTGGTAGTATGTTTTCTTTTCTTGGATACTTAAACATAGCTAGCATTGATAAAATTAATTTAACATTTTTTTAGGGAATTGCTGAAAGTTGGATAATATTGCTTATCCAACAATTTTGGGAATTCTGTGCTCCCTTTGTATTTATCAATACAGTTTTGAAAGTTCTGGTTGCAGTTGAAGGAATGATATGTATTTTGCATTATTAATAAAATGATTACTAATAATTTTATATTGGAGTTAAGGTGCTAGCTAGATATGGTTGGCTAAACAATTTGAGGTGCAGGTTTGGATTTTTTTTTTTAATTTTTGGAAGATATTTCAGTGGACTTCCATTTAAATTCTGGAGCTTTGCTCTTTTACAGTATATGCAAGATATATGTAGTTTCACATGTAGTTAATATGGGGGAATTCAACTTATCAAGTTAATAATGTATGGAGAAGAAAAAGGATTTTTGATGAATAGTTGAGTGTAAATGTTTAGATATTCAGAATACATTGTCTGGTAATACCATGTTGTATTCCCTGGGATGACTATTTGGACCTTCAGTTGGCTAAACAGGGTACCATTGAATCTCCACTTGGTTGAGGAAGTGGAAGTAGGGAAAGTTACAGTTTTACAAAGATGAATTGATAAATGTACTGTCATTATACCTGTTTCTTCAATGAACAGCATATCCTGCTGGCCTCACTGATGCTGAAACATATAACAATAATGTAGCACATTGTGAAAAGATACAGAAGACTCAAATCATATAACAAGAGCATTCACAATGAACTAAATAGATATATACTGTTTTGGGTATAAATAAGTGAAACTTTATGTAAACAGACATCTTGTATCAGACTGAACAAGTAACAATAAGAAAGTAAAACTGAAGCGTTACTGCAAATTAATTGTTACTGCTGAGGTTTACATAATGGAGTTTGGGACACATGTCAAGCAGATGACTGAATGGGCATTAAAAGTATCAATGGATTAGAAACTGCTAGAGTACAGTATCTGGTACAGGAATGAATGCTACAATACCACATACTGAACAATAGGCGAGCAAATAGTTTGTTGCTTGGAATGTAGGGTATATCTTTGAGGAAAAGTTTTTTCTAAGATGTCCCTTGTCCTAGGATGTCTTGTATGGAAAGAAAAGTGCCACAAACTGTGCCATTATAACCACCTTTGCTGAGCCTTGAGGTGTCTCCATTGTGCATGTGTACAAGATACTAAGGATCTTCAGAGACAGACAGAATAATGAATTAGATGTTGTGCTTTCCTAGCAAGATATGCATAGTGTTTTTAACTCCTAAATTAAAGTTACTCATACTTTCCAGAAAAACTGTCACATGATCCATTCCTTGTCTCTTTACATCTACAATGGGCTCATTAGTTTAATTTGAAGAATGGCAGCTTGTTGTCTTGGCTCCATTCAGTGAGGAGTTGAACCTACACAGGGTGTTGTTCATTGTTAGGGCCTTGAATTTATTACTAAGTTCAGTGAGATATGGTATTGAAAGCTGACCTAAAGCATTCTCGCATACTGTAAGGGTTATATTTGTCAAGGTAGGTTATTGTTGTACAGATTGCTGTGGACATTGCATTCTCTGTTATTCCATTTGCATGATGAGCAAACTGATGTTATTTCAGTGTGCCTGGGGTGCTGGACTTGATATGGACCATGACCAATTGTTCATAGGACTTCATGATGATAGGGGTGAATGTCACTGTCCAGTCAGACACTTGGCTGTAGATTTCTTGGACACTGGAGTAATGCACATTGTCTTAAAGAACCTGGTAACTGTAGCCTAAGTCAGAGATGTTGTAGAAGATGACTGTATACTGATTAGCACATGCGTTGAGTGCCTAGCCAGGGATGCTGTCTGGATCCATGTTTATCCAAGTATTAACTGTCATCAAGGATCTTTTCACTTTAATTATGCATACCATGGGAATCTGGCCAGTTGAAGGATCTAAGGCTCTGCTGCCTGTTTGTCTGTTTGCTTCAAAACTAGCATACAGTAGAAGGTGTTGTGGTCCTCCTGGTAGACCAATTTAAATGCTGCATCAGAAGTTTTAAGCAGGGCATGAACTTTATTCTTTATCTGTAATTCTTGATTAGTAAGTGTCCTTGTTTTATGGTGATCACAACATAATCAAAGACAAAATTTATTTTTTGAGACCACCAAGTTTACATTTACATTTACATCATTTAGCAGACGCTCTTATCCAGAGCGACTTACAACAGTGCTTAGTAGTCTACGACTGTTCTTCAGTCTTTAAGGCTAGGATTAAATCTACTGTCATTAAACAAGTTACCGCTGACCAAGTTGTACACAAAACCATGCTAGAAGAAAATAGTAAGTTGTTAGTACAAAATTTTTTTTTTTGAGAAAAGGGTAGAAAAAGTATGGGAACTTTAGTCCCCCAAGTGCTGTTTAAAGAAGTGTGTCTTCAGACGACGTTTGAAGACAGTGAGGGTCTCCGCTGTTCATACAGCAAGAGGAAGTTCGTTCCACCACTGAGGAGCCAACACTGCAAAGAGTCTTGATGCATGTCGTCCTCTTCTTTTAAGTAAGGGTGGTTCGAGACGAGCAGTGCTTGATGTTCTGAGAAAGCGAGAAGTGACACGCTGCTTAACCAGTGCTGATATGTAAGGTGGTGCAGTTCCAGTTTTGGCCTTAAAGGCAAGTGTTAGGGTTTTGAACCTGATGCGGGCAGCCACAGGGAGCCAGTGCAGGTTCCGCAGCAGAGGTGTAGTGTGTGAGAATTTGGGAATATTAAAAATGAGTCTTGCAGCTGCATTCTGGATCAATTGAAGTGGTCGTGTTGCCTTTAGTGAAAGTCCAGACATCAGAGAGTTGCAGTAGTCCAGCTTAGAGATGACCAAGGTCTGGACGAGAAGCTGAGTAGCCTCTGTAGTGAGAAAGGGGCGGATTCTCCTGATGTTGTAAAGAAGATATCTGCAGGACCTGGAGAGGTTGCTGATGTGTGGAGAAAAAGACAATTCTTCATCTAGAGTGACACCAAGACTTCTTGCCGTTTTTGAGGGGACGATAGCAAGTTCTTGCTATAGATTTGATTAAGTTATCTGTGTGCAGCAAGCAAGAACAAAAAAGTATGATCTGACTGACGCAACTTGATTTAAAATGTTATCTTGTCAGACAAAATATGTGTTGATAAAGTTTATGAAAATGTAATGTAAGACGGGTTTTATTAAAATTTCCCATAAAGACATTGACACCTTCTAGATGTGCAGATTCTCATTTGCTAGTTTCCCAAGACAGACATTAGAGGATTTCCTTTGTGTCAGCTTGTGGTGGAATGTAAACAGCAGTGATTAGAATTACTGTAAATTCTGTAGACAGGTAGAAGTGCTGACATTTTAAAAGTTCCTAATCAGGTGAGTAGCAGCTTGTTGTAATTGCTATGTTTGTAGCTCTGCTCTTGCCAGATACAGCAGTCCTATCAGAAAGTAAAGTACAGAAGCTGTATAGTGGAGTTTACTCTTCCTTCATGGAGCCAGGTTTCTATGAATATGAAAGTACAGCAATCTCTGTAGACCTCAACTGTAGGTCATGCATCTTGTTACCCAAGAATTAAATATTAGCAAGAAGGAAAGTAAGCAGCAGCAGTCTGTTGGGTTTTTGCTTTATTTTCACTCATTCATGCACTTCTGGTTTTGCTTGCCTCATTTGCAGTGCCATCTGCTTCATCTTAAAAGATCAACCTGCAGTCTTGTCATTTCTTGGTCTGCACTGCTGAAGACCTATCTGTTATTAAAGATTAGGTCATTTAATCCGACATTGTGCCCTAATATCCAATATTATCTGAGAATAATATAAAATGCATTTATGAGCATTCTAAATCAGCAAAGTAAGAAAAACAACAAAAATAATAATAAAACCATAGCAATCAGCGAGAGCTTAGAGAGACACTACACATATGAGATTGCAATCTTAGGTTAAATGGGGATGAAGATGATAATGATAACTTTACATCTTTTTTATATGTAGAAAGATACTACTGGGATTGTGTTTTCTCCTTTTCTGACATCAAAATATGGCATGCTGATTTATCCTGCCCTGAATTGTGATTATTAATATGAAACATTCATTTAAATAAATTTAAACTGCCTCCTTTTTTTGAAGAAGAACATGACAATGCCTCAACCTTGAAATATTTGTTATTAAAACTCATTACTGCTTTTAACCAAAACTGTCTTGTAAAATTGCCAAATCAACATTCCAGTGATGTCACAGATCAAGGCAGCAAAACTGGCAAATTGGTGGTTTCAGATATGCCAAGTACATGTTCCAAGGAAAGACATCTTGGGCATAGTCACAATAAGGAGAGTATTAAAGCAGAGTGGAAAATAATGTAATGTAGGTATACTGTAAAGATTGCTTGGTTGTGACTATAGAGAGAAAAATGTTAGTTAGTAAGTGACAGGGCATTCCATCTGCTGTACTCCGTTCTCCTCTATTACTACAACTCTCTGCACATAATTCATCCTTTCACTCTCCTTGCAAATCTGGAAATAAAAGTTGTAAGCGGTATATAGATAAACTTCCCAAATAGAAAAGTAGGCATCAGAAACTTCTATGTCAGATCAAGGGCCCACCCATGACAGCATCTGGAGGGAAGAATAGCTGGATACTGTTCCCGATAAAGTCCTCATCATTTATTTAACTTTATTTTTTGAAACAGCATCTTCTATTGTGAACATTATCCCAAGACATTTTACAAGTAAAGCTCTTTTATTTTTATATGCACTGGTATGCCTGAAGCCCAATGGAATGCCATTTTCAGTGTCACTTAAATTTTTAGACTTGTCCAATCTTCCTCTTAATTGAACACACAATTAAAAAATGGCATTTTCCCAAACACTTTAAACAGCATTATCTGCACATACGATGCTGTCACCAATCGAGCAGCAAATTATGAGGTAAGCATTGAATTAGCCAATAGTCTGAGATTTCTTATTAAATTATTTATTTTTTTTGGACATAACGATGTTTAACATTTTCATCTTTTTAGGAGTAAACATTCTAACATTTTCTGAGGTATTTTTAACACTGAAAACAATTTAAATATCATTTTAGTTTAGTGCAGCTGTTAAGAAACAACACCTGTATCTTTTGATATAATGAGATCTTTATATAGAAATTGCATTTTCACCTTTTGATCAACTATGTCATAGTTTGGAGTTCCTGTAACACTTTTCTTTTAAATAGTGAGTAGCATTGTGAACAAAACCTTTCTAATTTCCTTATCTTCCCTCAGTATCCACACTTGAAACTATTTTAGCTAGTAATAAGGAGAACATTGGCAGTATTTCTAGATTTTATTATTTAATGTCAAACTATGCCCCTCTAGATTATTTTAGGCAACAATTGGAAGGAGTAAAGGAATGTAACTCGATTCTTCATCAATTTGTGCAAAACATGATATAATTTAGCTTCACATTTTGCTTCATACACATCTTTATCTTCCTTGATTAAAAATCTACAAAGTGTACCAAAGAATGCTCCCTTATACTGAACAAGAGTAACTAACGTCAGTCTCTCTAGGGGGTTTAATTTAGAAACCTTTTATATGGATTTGAGAATGAAAATCTGTGGCATCTATAATTGGAGATTCCTTATTATGCAGCATCATGCCAGAGCAGTCCTGATTCTTGACAATCTTATCATGGCACCACAGATGACTAGTACATTAACTTATGGTTAACAAAAGCAGCTTCATTCTCACTAGTTGCTCTTATTCTAATATGAGTGCAGTCAATTGTGCTGAATATGTTGGGAAAATTAGGAAAAAAATTAGGAAAGTTAGGACACTGCTGCAAATTGCATGTTTATGTTGACCTGTACACCCACGCCATACAGAAACTGAATGTAACACCTTTGGTCAGTTCCTTTATGACTTAAAAACACAGCAGGCATGACGGAGCTGAAGCTTGGCTGAAATATTTCTTATCTGTTGGCCAGTTATCTCTGGTAGGTGCCTGTTGCCAGAAAGCCAACCATTTGTAAAACCTGGATATGAACTAGTATAACCCGTATTTGGGCAATCTATCTATCTCATGCCAAAGCCTAAATTGAAGCTGTGACAGATAGGGGGCGCTATCGCTCCCTTGAACCCTCCGATCAAACGCCAGACACCAGGTAAAAGTCCAAATATAATTTTTATTCAGACTACACAGTGCACAAAGCACCCTCCTCTCCACAATACTCATATAAATCAATACTAATCAATAAACAATCCTCCACTCTCCCAGACGCATTGCCACCCTTCCACCCAGCTCAGCTCAACGTCTGTTTTTTCCCACAGTCCTTTTATAGTCATTGACCCGGAAGTGTTTCACTCTGTCTGTCCAGGTGACTAGGAACACTTCCGGGTCAGATAAAAAACTCTTCTTCTTCATCCTGGAAGCACGTCATTCCTCCTGTCGCTGTGACTAAGACGTACTTCATGGTTATAGTGCACGTATGAGTCTCTGAGCCTCCCTGCAGTGTCCTCTGTTGGCCCCCAAGGTATCCAGCAGGGCTGTAAAGGAATGCTCCACTGGTATTCGGGGCACCTCCATGCTGCAGGGAGAGCTCCACCTGGCGGCCTGGGGGCATTGGCCAGGATGAACGGCCGGCCATATATCACAAAGTCTAAATTGACTAATAAGTTAGTCATCATCATGGGCAAAAAAATCCTACTGGTCCCTAAAGGCTTGTTCCCCTCATTTACGACCATTTGCATAGTCTTTAAATAGCGCAAAACAAGCAACATTGTGTCAAACCATTTGGCTATGAACAGGCTAGAGGGCATAGTATTTGTAGCTTTCTATAATTAGGAAGTGAATCACACCTGGGTTTTTACTTAATGGAATTATTGAAAATGAGGGATTGCATTGGTTTCTAATCCAAAAAATTAACAGCAGGTAGCTTATATATAAACTTCTTTATAAAACCCAAGAAGTTCTTCCATGCTAATACACCGCATTGGCCCTCTTAAAAAGCAACTACAATAATGTCTATAAAAAATTTTTTGGTTTACCACTTTTTATGGTTTTTATAATAATGGCTCAGTGATATGAATTATTATATGTGGGGGTCTATCATGCATTTCCCTAATTGATCAAGGGTGTTGTAATTTCTGAGTTTCTCCAAAATGTTGTGTACACATGGAACAGAGCTGCCATAAATTTGTGCAAGTTCTGCCATCAAATTTACTGTTATAAATTCTGACTTTTGGAGGGAAAGTCGTGTAAGCACATTTCGGACCACTTTTTGTGCATATACAAGTTTTATAAATCTGACCACAGGTCATATGTTTTTGGACTGTGCTAAATTTAGGCCATTTGGGAGGAATATATTTTCTCATCTTTTAGACACTAGCAGACTTACTGTACAATTACTGTACATTACTGTACAATTACTTACTGTACAATTATTGCTGCATGTCGGCACTAATGATATTTATTCACAGCAATCTGAGGTATTAAAGAGGAACTTCATCTCTCTTTGCATCAAAGCTAAAAGAAAATGTCGGAATTTAGTTGTATCTGGCCCCTTACCAAGATTATATAGAGGGGATGTGATTTATAGCAGATTGCATTCCCTTCACTGCTGGCTAGAAACCTGGTGTGCAAACAAAAGCATAGCGTTTGTGAACAATTGGGATGATTTTTGGGAAAGGCCTGGATTTTTCAGAAGAGATGGTCTTCATCCTAACTGGAGGGGATCTTATGTATTATCCCAAAATATGGCAGCAAAACTGCCTGGTTGACTGATTAGAGCACCATCCAGGCCGCAGTCATGTGATCTTAAATCAAAGGCTGTTGTTTATCCCACCTGTTACTTTCCTGAAGCTGTTACCCATAATCCTTGTCTTGGGGCATCCAGTAAATTTAGTCTTGATACAAACCTTAAATTAATTGATAACCAAAAAATAAGGTGTATAATTAGACCAAGGGATAAAACCAGACCCTCCACCAGGGGCATCTGTAATAGAAATTTACTACAAATTAAAACAAAAAGTATATCACCAATTCAGAAAGAAGCATACAGTTTTAAATGCTGCTTATTGAACATTCGCTCTCTTGGCACTAAAGCTGTTTTGGTAAATGATATTATATTAAGTACAAAATCTGATCTGTGTCTTCTCACCGAAACCTGGCTTAGTAAATGTGACACTGTCCCCCTAGCTGAGGCGTCACCAGATGGATACTCGTTCCTTCATAAGTCTAGAGATTCAGGTCGAGGAGGGGGCCTTGGAATAATTCATTGTAACAAAATGCAAATCACTTCTAAAAATTTAGGCAACTTTACATCCTTTGAAGCATTCATTTTAAATATTAAAACAGATTCCAACACAATTATAGTGCTAGTCTATAGACCACCAGGGCCGTATTCATTGTTCATGTCTGAATTTAGCAACCTTTTATCTGACTTGGCTATAAATTATGATCACGTAGTACTGATGGGGGATTTTAATGTACACATTGATGTGGAAACTGACACTTTCAGCAAATGTTTTACTTATTTGTTAAATTAAGTAGGATTTTGTCAGAATGTCAAAGGTCCAACTCATAATCATAACCACACATTAGATTTAATTATAACTTACAAAGTTGAAATTCAAAATTTAATTATTACTCCATTAAATGAAGTTATTTCTGATCACTACTTAATTACATTTGATTTGGTCCTGCCCTTGCCAACACACTCCCAGATTAAAACAAAGACAGTGCGACATCTAGATTGTAATTCTGCTTCAAAATTTATAGATACTTTGAGTAAGTCGAGTGTAATTGTGGAAAACCATTCAGATCAGTTAACATCAAATGTAAACACGGAAAACAATTTAGATGAGCTAACATCACATTATAATGTGACCTTGAGAGATGCTCTGGACACAGTGGCTCCCCTTAAAACAAAAGTGATCAAAGCACATAGAAACTCTCCCTGGTTTAATGAAAACACTCGAGCTCTTAAATTAGAGTGTCGAAAACTGGAGCGCAGATGGAGAACAACAAAGCTACAGGTCTTTCAAATTGCATGGACAGAGAGTGTTAATAAATCTAAAAAAGCCCTCTTTAAAGCTCGGTCAGAATATTATTCTACATTAATAGATAGCAATAATAAAAATCCTCGGGTACTGTTTAGAACAGTGGCTAAATTAACAAATGGAAATTCAGATCAACAGTGCAAAATACCAACAGACATTAGCAGTACAGACTTTATTAACTTCTTCAATGAGAAAATTAAAAATATAAGATCCCAGATCTCTGCATCACAGTACAAACCAAATACTAGCTTAGCAGACCCTGTCTCACATTGCACTCAGCACTTTAGTAATTTTAATCCTGTAACTGAGCAGGAAGTCTTAAGTTTAATTTCTAAAATGAAGCCCACTACTTGTTCCCTAGATCCAGTGCCAACAAAACTAGTAAAAAGTGCAATGGATGTTCTTGCAGCGCCTATCCTAAACATTATCAATAGTTCATTATTGCATGGCACAGTACCTGATGCACTAAAAGTGTCAGTCATTAAACCATTACTTAAAAAGTCAGACCTTGACCCACATATACTAAATAATTATAGGCCTATTTCAAATTTACCGTTTCTCTCTAAAATACTAGAAAAAGTAGTCGCCAGTCAGCTTCAGACCCACCTTATGCATTACAATTTATTTGAGAAATTCCAGTCTGGTTTTCGCACTGGTCATAGTACAGAAACGGCACTAACACGGGTTGTAAATGACATTCTGATATCCTCTGATGAAGGAAACTCCACTGTAATTCTTTTGTTGGACTTAAGTGCAGCATTTGACACCATCGACCATTCTATTTTACTGCACAGGCTAGAAAATGATGTTGGGCTTACAGGCACCGTGCTCGCTTGGTTTAGTTCTTACTTATCAAATCGATTCCAATATGTACAGAAATGTGCTGACAGTACTCCATCATTATACACAGAAGTTCAATATGGTGTCCCGCAGGGCTCAGTACTGGGACCTTTACTGTTTTCACTGTACATGCTTCCACTGGGATCTATCATTAGGAAACATAATGTTAATTTTCACTCGTATGCAGATGACACCCAGTTATACCTTTCATTTAAATCAAATGAAGTTTCTCCAGTGCTGTCTTTAATTAGTTGTGTTAGTGAATTAAAGGAGTGGATGAATGAGAACTACTTGTCTTTAAATACAGATAAAACAGAGATGTTAATTGTTGGAGGGAATGATGCTGATCACAACAATATTTTGTCATCATTTAACTCCGTGGGAATCCCAGTCAATTTTACTGAATCAGCCCGCAATCTAGGAGTTATCTTTGACTCTAGCATGTCATTTAAAGCGCATATTACAAAGTTGTCCAAAACATGTTTCTTCCATCTTAAAAATGTTAGGAAATTAAGGCGCTTTTTAAATAAACAGGATTCTGAGAAACTAATTCATGCATTTATCTCTAGTAGGATTGACTACTGCAATGCGGTGTTCACTGGATGTTCAAACTGTTCTTTATACAGCCTCCAGTTAATCCAAAATGCGGCTGCGAAAATTATTTCAAGAACAAGAAAATACGAACACATAACTCCAGTTCTTAAATCCTTACACTGGCTCCCGGTTAAGTTTAGGGCAGATTTCAAAATCCTTCTTTTAACATATAAAGCATTAAATGGTCGAGGTCCGGCTTACTTGTCTGAACTTATCATGACTTACAAACCAGAGCGCACATTAAGATCTCAAGATGCCGGTCTGCTTATGATTCCAAGGATTAATAAAATAACAGTGGGAGGTCGAGCTTTTAGTTACAGGGCCCCTAAACTGTGGAATGGTCTGCCTGCTACTATAAGAGATGCCCCTTCGGTCTCAGCTTTTAAATCCCGGCTGAAGACTCACTACTTCAGTTTAGCATATCCTAACTAGAGCTGCTGATTAACTGTACAGACTGCATCTCTGTTGTTAGTCATTAGCACGTAACCATAAGTAACATGACAGTTATAATTGTATACTAACCCTCACTTATTCTGTTTTTCTTCTCGGTACTCAAATGTGGCACTTGGTGCCATGGCCCACCTGCCAAGTTGTTTTGCCTGCCTAAGGAAAAGTCATCCCAGATGGAGGATCGCAGGAATCGTGGGAGAGAGGGGTCCTTTCATTGGATTGGCTGGCCCAGCACTGTTTCAGCTGTGGAATGGCCAAATGGGGGAGGCAGCTTGAAGGATGAGGTCTCCAGGACTCTATACAAATCCAAATCTTATTATGGGATATATCATCTACTGTTAAATTCTGCTCCGTACTTCTAAAATTTATATTTTTTATTTCTTACTATATTGAGAAATTGTTCTGTTCTGTGTACTGTACTGTATTGTATTGTATTGACCCCCTTCTTTTGACACCCACTGCACGCCCAATCTACCTGGAAAGGGGTCTCTCTTTGAACTGCCTTTCCCAAGGTTTCTTCCATTTTTCCCTACTAGGTTTTTTTGGGAGTTTTTCCTTGTCTTCTTAGAGAGTCAAGGCTGGGGGGCTGTCAAGAGGCAGGGCCTGTTAAAGCCCATTGCAGCACTTCCTGTGTGATTTTGGGCTATACAAAAATAAACTGTATTGTATTGTAACTGTATTGTTACTCCTCTAATAGCATTATTCAGAATAACATTAGATTATGTAGCAATGAACCCATAGTGATTTATTTACAGTACTTTGTAGACTGATTTTGCTTAACAAAAAAATTGTAATTCACTTCTCATAAAGGGAAAATTATGTCTTATTCTTTTGTTATCTAACACTAGAAAAATAAATAATTTTCTTTGCATCAAATAAGGTATATATATATATATATATATATATATATATATATATATATATATATATATATATATATATATATATATATATATTCACGGCATTCGTAGTCTGTGTCACAATCTGATTGTATGGGTGGTTACCTTCCAGGTAACGCTTGTGGTTGGCCAGCAATCTGCTAACATCCGCCAAGGTGCCCTCAGTTTGTGAGGAGCAGATCATAGAATGGTTGAAATAGTTTACTGTCAAATAAATGCAAAGAGTACGCGACACGTGTTTCGCCCTCATTATGGGCTCATCAGGCGTACACACTCCACTGCACTCCCACTCGGGAATCGAACCTCGGCGCCAGAGGCAATGCCCCTAACGTTGCGCCACGGCGTGTGGTTCGTTTATTTGACAGCATGTAGATCGGGGTAATTACATTCACAGCATTCGTAGTCTGTGTCACAATCTGATTGTATGGGTGGTTACCTTCCAGGTAACGCTTGTGGTTGGCCAGCAATCTGCTAACATCTGCCATGGTGTCCTCAGTTTGTGAGGAGCAGATCATAGAATGGTTGAAATAGAGTGCAGTGGAGTGTGTACGCCTGATGAGCCCATAATGAGGGCGAAACACGTGTCGCGTACTCTTTGCATTTATTTGACAGTAAACTATTTCAACCATTCTATGATCTGCTCCTCACAAACTGAGGGCACCATGGCGGATGTTAGCAGATTGCTGGCCAACCACAAGCGTTACCTGGAAGGTAACCACCCATACAATCAGATTGTGACACAGACTACGAATGCTGTGAATGTAATTACCCCGATCTACATGCTGTCAAATAAACGAACCACACACCGTGGCGCAACGTTAGGGGCATCGCCTCTGGCGCTGACGTTCGATTCCCGAGAGGGAGTGCAGTGGAGTGTGTACGCCTGATGAGCCCAGAATGAGGGCGAAACACGTGTCGCGTACTCTTTGCATTTATTTGACAGTAAACTATTTCAACCATATATATATATATATATATAATTTTTACCATTTTCCAAGAATATATTTATGTTGTTCTAAAGTCAAATCTGCCAGGCTTCTGTTTTACTCCCTGTGCTTTGATTTATTTGAGGGACTCTTTTATAATGAACTTTTCATTTCTTTCTCAAATAGCTCTATGAATTATGTAAAGATGAGTTTTTACAGTAAGTGCTGATTTTGATTGAAGGTATTTTAACTTTCTCTTTGAAGTTCTGCATTAATTGTATTTTTGATTGGATTATGTTTTAGATTTTAATGTATTTTTATAGTACTGTCTGTCTGATTGCTTGATTCTAAATCTTTTATTGTTAAAAGTTTTATTATGAAAATAAAATTTTAAAAAGTTTTAGTTTAGCTTTATGCTCTTCATTGATTTATTTATCATATTGAATTCATGAATCTGTACCTTTCCTGGTTGGTTTTACTGACTTGCTATAAATCTGAGCATTATTTTAATTCATGTTATGAAGCTTTATGTTTAATTTTATTTTTTACATACTTATCTTTATATCAATTACTGTAATAACCCAGTCATCAATGAAATCCAATGTTTTTGAGAGGCCAGCTTGCCTAATACTTTCATGGTTGCTCTTTAAAAAGACAGGGATGCTTTGGTTGCAAATTGTAATTTCAACATAAACAACACCTCATAGCAGTGCAGTATTAACCCAGGGCCCAAGTGCTTTGATATGCAACGTAGTTACACTTGCTCTCTAAATGTGCTGTGCTAAAAGCAGTATAACAACTAACAGAAAGAACATCATGGACTACTTTTCTCAGCATTAACATATATGAGTGATGTTTTTCATCCAAGGAAAGAATCCTTCCATAAAAATCGCCAATGGTGTGTTCTCTAAAGAAGCAAGAATGAGTTTACTTTCGCAAGCTGAACAGGCAGTTACTTATTACAGAAGTTACTAGTTTTGATTAAGATTAGATTTCATCTGGCTTTGGGCTTGTCACCAACATTAGACATTAGAAATCAAATACATTAATTTTATATTTAACAATTATCTGCTACAGTCATAACAAACACTTGTGATGGCTTATATCAAGTGCCTTTGGGACAAGCTGAGAACATTTGAAAAAAATCACAGGGACCCAAAGGCTACCTTTCATCTGCAACCTTGGAAACATAAGAGACTCTGAGAAACTAAAAGTGGGGCATATCAAATACTCCCTACTTTTAAACTGCCTCTGTTTCACAGTACCACAGGAGTTGTTTGAAGACACAGAGGGTATAGAACAGGAGTGAGAATACAAGTGAGGCAGATATGATTCAGAAATGAACAATGTTTGATTGCTCTCAAATAAGATGGATGAACTGTCTATTCTCATAATGTGTCAAGTTTGTAGAGGTATTGTGGCATTTTGTGTATTATGGAGAAATGGCTAAAACCTACTATACTTAACACTATTTTAATTCTGGATTGATTTGAACTTATTCAAGCAGACAGAGACACACTGCAGTGTGGGAAAAAGGGCAGGATAGGATTAAGTCATCTAAGAGAATGAGGAATGGTGTTAAAGGGAGCATATTAAAGTTAAAACTAAAATTTGTAATTCAGACATTGAAATTCTGACTGTTGGAATTAGTCCTGTTATTTGTCCAGAAATGTAAGTTACATTCTCCTTATTAATGTTTATATTCCTCCCTCTTCAAATGGGGATTCAACAACATAAAAGATTCAGTAGGTTATCAACACTCTAATGATGAATCATTAATATGTAGCGTTACCGATGACAAACATTCATCAGTTTGTTTAATGTTCCACTTGAGGAAACAATAAGCTCGACCTGCTGTATTTAAAGATCAATAATGCCTTTAAATGTAAACTTCTGGCATCTTTGGGTGTCTCCGACCACAGCCTTATTCATCGTATTCCCAGCTACCAGCCTATTATTAGAAGGTAAGCTGTTACCACCAGGATAGTAACGAAGTGGACCCTGGAGGCTGAAATGACTCTGAATGTCTGCTTCCAAATGAGGACTGGAACATGATGTGTGAGTCACATGGAAATGATATTGAGGGACTCGGTTACTGCATCAAAGACTATATTAACTTCTGTGTCGACACTATTGTACCATCAATAATAGTACACTGCTTTCCAAAACAGTAAACCCTGAATTACTAAGGAGCTAAAAAGTCTCCTGAATGAGAAGAAGACACCATTCAAATCTGATGACTTGTGGCCAAAAGTTTTGAGAATGACACAAATATTAATTTTCACAAAGTTTGCTGCCTCAGTTTTTATGATGGAAATTTGCATATACTCCTGAATGTTATGAAGAGTGATTAGATGAAATGCAATTAATTGCAAAGTCCCTCATTGCCATGAAAATGAACTTAATCCCCAAAAAAACATTTCCACTGCTGTTGTGAAGAAGCCTTCAGGGCATCCAAGAAAGTCCAGCAAGTGCCAGGACCATCTCCATAAGTTGATTCAGCTGTGGGATTGGGACACCGCCAGTGCAGAGCTTGCTCAGGAATAGCAGCAGGCAGGTGTGAGTGCATCTGCATGCACAGTGAGGTGAAGACTTTTGGAGGATGGCCTGGTGTCAAGAAGGGCAGCAAAGAAGCCACTTCTCTCCAAGAAAAACATCAGGGACAGACTGATATTCTGCAAAAGATACAGGGATTCAACTGGCTGAGGACTGGGGTAACGTCATTTTCTCTGAAGAATCTCCTTTTTGATTGTTTGGGTGCATCTGGAAAAAATATTGTACGGAGAAGAAAAGGTTGAGTGCTACCATCAGTCCTGTGTCATGCCAACAGTAAAGCATCCTGAGACCATTCATGTGTGGGGTTGCTTCTCAGCCAAGGGAGTGGGCTCACTTGTAATTTTGCCTAAGAACACAGCCATGAATAAAGAATGGTACCAAAACATCCTCCGAGAGCAACTTCTCCCAACCATCCAAGAACAGTTTGGTGATGAACAATGGCTTTTCCAGCATGATGGAGCATCATGTCATAAGGCAAAATTGATAACAAAATGGCTGGGGGAACAAAACATTGGGTCCATGGTCTGGAAACTCCCCAGACCTTAATCCCAGTGGTCAATCCTCAAGAGGAGGGTGGACAAACAAAAATGCACAAATGCTGACAAATTCCAAGCACTGATTATGCAAGAATAGGCTGCCATCAGTCAGGATTTGGCCCATATATTGATTGACAGCATGCCAGGGCAAATTGCAGAGGTCTTGAAAAAGAAGGAACAACACTGCAAATATTGACTCTTTGCATAAACTTAACGTAACTGTCAATAGAAGCCTTTGAAACTTATGAAATGTTTGTAATTATACCTCAGTGTGCCATAGAAACATCTGACAAAAAGATCTAAAACCACTGAAGCAGCAATCTTTGTGAAAACCAATACTTGTGTCATTCTCAAAACTTTTTCGCTATGACTGTAGAGGCTCTAAAGAGCGTACAGCAAGTGCTGAAGAGAAAGTTGAGTGAAGGAAAGGAATTTTATAGAGTCAGAACTAAAATAGAAAATAAACACACACAGAATAGCATGAAGGATGTTTGGAAGGGACTGAGTGAGTCCAGTAATTATTTCTAGTCCCTTCCAAACATCCTGAGCAATCCAGAAATCAGGTGCTAGAAGGGAATGTGGACTAGTCTAACACCCTGAACCAGTTTTTTAATTGATTTTACTACCTTTCACGACCAACACTTTTTCCATAGACCAGTCCTCCAAACCATCATCAATATTAACAAATAATACCACTTGAACTCTTATGGCCAGTGATGAGTCCACCTCTGATCATAACTATGGGCTGTTCATAACTTATAACCAAGTAAAGAGACAACTGAGGAGGCTACATATAGGAAAGGGCACAGGGCTAGATGAAGTAAGTCCTTGAGTTGTTAAGACCTGTGCTGATCAGCTTGATGTGGTGTCTTCGTCACCTGTTCAGTCTGTCCCTCAGGCTGCAAAAAGTGCTGCTGCTGTGGAAGACATCCTGCATCATTCCAGTTCCAAAGAATGACTACAGGTCAGTGGCCCTTATGCCCCACATCATAAAGACCTTTAAGAGGCTGTTCCTGGACGATATGACTCTTCTTGTGAAAGACCACATGGAGCTAGTATAGTTTGCCTATTGGATAAAAGCTTGGAATGGAAGGTGCAGTTATCTATCTGATAATCATAAGGCTTATTCTCATCTGGGCAAAGCTGGCAACACTCTGAGGATTATGTTTTTTTAATTCTCTAGTGCTTTGGTTACTATCCAGTCATCTCCATTAAGGGTTAAACTCAGGGTTACACAGACTGCAGGCTGTGAGGCTCAAATGTGCTGCAGTAACTTACATTTATAAATGAAAATGCTAAATGAGTAAAAGATGATTGATCCATCCATTTTCTAACCCAATAATCAAATTCAGGGTAGCTGGAAAGTGACAGGTACTACATTTTTAAATAGCAAAAAATACATCTCTCACAGTGTGCTAGAAAAGCTTACATTTGTACAAGAGGATGCTATATGGATGAACATCAATACATTCATTTTCTATCCTTCTTGTCTAATAACCTGCCACATTATAAATTCTACATTGTACGATTGTGGGTATTTACGTGAATAGACTTTACGATAGACAAGCACCCTTTTCAAGGACTGGATTTGTGCCTGCTGCTCCAGCATTCACTCTCAGTTGGGTAAAGCAGGTATTAGAATGTACCTTCAATGATGAATCAAAAGTTTGGACAACGTTTTTCCTTGCCCGGAAAAAGTTTCTGTTTTAAAAATGTGTTTACACAGATTACTGTAGAAACGGAACACACATGAAATGCGTGTGTTCCAAATAACAATCTATTATTTCCACTCTAAAACTCCACTTCACTACCAGATAATCAATCAAGGCATGAGCTGGGAGAAGTTTGTGCACATTCTAAGTCGGTGGGGGGATGGAATAGCCAGCTGCTTGCAGCTTGTCTTTACTTTTCTGCACATTTAGAAGACAAAAGACGCTGGTGGAGAGGTGCGAACGGATTTAAGAAGCGATTTAAGGTGGAACGGATCTACGTGTTTTTTCATAGACTCTGGTAATTCTAGTGTTAAACATTCCCACTTCAGTAGATGTTTACTTAGCTATATTTTAAAACTTGTACAGGATGTGCTTATTTAATGAAAATATAGGAATAGTTTTTTTCTAAATGATAAAAAAAGTGAAAAAACTGCATCACCATCCTAAAATGCGCAATTTAATATTCCAATTTTAAATAATAGGAAAAGGAAAACAAATGATGCTTTAAATGTCAAGAAAAGCATAATTCATAATTTTTTACACATTTAATCATTAAGAATGTACAAGACATAGATTGAAAAAATACACATTACAAATAATGTTATATAACCAAAGTGGCATAATGTGTAATAAATCAGAAGCATGCAGAAGTTTCAAAGAAAGTTTAAAGGGGAAGAATGCATTGCAGTTGGTTATCTAAAATATATTGACCTGATCATGTAAAAATGATTGACAGATGCCACACACCCCTGTGAAGTACACAGCCTGCTTTTTTCTTATTTTTGTGTCTGAGATCAGAGGTAAGGAGGGTGAAGGCAGGAAGGAGGCTGGCCCTTTGTTGGACGGTGATATGTGAAAGCAGTTTTTGCTGAAGGTCAGAGGGTGGATGCCAGAGGTAAAGGTAGGAAGGAGGAGTTTTGCCCCAGGAAAAATGAAAAGTATTGTCAGAGGATGGCTGCTGTTTTGAATGAGGCAGGAGGGACAATGGTGGTTTGAATGAGGAATGATGGAGTATTGTCAAAGGGAGGAGGATATCCTAAAATGGACACTGTAAGACTGAGTGCCATTATCAACAATCCTGCATATCCTCTTTCTGATACCATTATTATTGAGTACTTTCAGCCAACAGATTATTCAGCAGAAGTGTATAAAGAAACACTACTGGAGCTCCTGTATACCCACAACATTATGCCTTTATAATGTCTCTCTGTGACTATAACTAATCTTTTCAGCTTCTGCCAAGTCCAAAGTTTTCTTTCTTTTTAGTCACTCAGGTGTACATTTGAGAAGGGTTTTGTTTTTTGTTACAATAAAACAATATTTATTTACTTACTTACTGACCTTCTCAAAAAAGCCACACTTCTACCTGTGGACTAAAAGAATAAAGTGCTTTCTAGACAGGGAATTAAGGCACAATGTCTTATAATTTAAAAGGTTAGTTTGCCTATGTTATGCTCATTCAACTGAGTAATTTATAAGAGATTAAAGTGATGCATGAATATCCCTGCCATTCATGGAAAGACTCAGGTAAAGCTTATAAAATATTGACTTTGAGTACCTATGGGTTGGATTTCTGCTATTTATTGATGATACAATCCTCTTGGTGTCAAGATAGTGTGATTTGTGATGTGTACTGAAACAATTCACAGCTGAATTTAATGCAGTCAATATAAGAATTAATATCTCCACATATGGGTTCATGGTTTTCTGTTAGAAGAGAGGAGCTTGTTTTCTGCATTTTATGTGAAGCAGCTTGTCCAAGAAGTTTAAGTAAATCTTTTTGCTTGAGACCAAAGACAGAGATTGATCGTCTAATTGGTGCAGTGGTGCCAGTTTTATAAATAGTGTACTACATCGTGGTGATAAACCAGAAGCTAAATCTTGGCATGGAATCAATGTTTCACTGAACTCAGAGGTACCAGTTAATGTGGTTTGGACATTTTACACCCCATTGTTGCATCTTACTTACCTTTTTGGAAATGATTCAAGAGCAGACAGAACATGTGGGAAGGTATATTATTTTTTACTGGCTTGGAACTCCTAAGAATTACTTCAAAGCCCCTGAAGGCTACAGCATGGAATAGAGCAGCCTGGTCAAATCATCTTGGCAACCTACCACCAACACCCTAATCAGGTCAAAAACATTTGAGAATGAAATAATCAGACATCTTACTTGGACATGGACAGCTTTTAATAAAGCTCTTCTATTTTATAGTGGAATAAATTCTCAGTTTCATTTTGTTCTATAGATTTCGCACAAAAATAGTTTTGTACTATTTATGCCCCTTAATAACTGCAGCTGTTATTCTTAATCTTTATCGAATATATAATCTTTGACATTAGGTAAGTAATTTAAAACTCAAGAGAGGTCTTCTCTGGAAAAGTGCAAGCACTGATCTATTAAGTTCAGGACTGCTGCTGTCAAAAGGCCTCTTAGTAAAACATATCTGTAAATCAAGCACATTAAGCCTGGAGAATTCATAATTGCTAATGTCAAGGCCACTGTTATTTAAATGCCATTAATGGATTGCTGCTTTTTTCTCTTACCAAGTAAAGGCAAGTAACTATTAATGTAATGGTACCTTTAGAACATTTTATTAGTAGCACATCATGGTACATTCACGACTGTTTCATAAGTAAAGATATAGATGTAAATGACAACATTATCTCTAAAAAGTATGTTCAACTAACATATTTTTTGAGATATTAATGTACAAATGGATTTAGGCTGATTATATTTTTACTTTTGGACAGTTTGCAATTTCAGTTTGACAGCTTATTCATGAGCCCTGTTGATTAAATGTATTTCCTACGTTGACCTTTGACTTCATGTATTGCTGAAAGTTAGTAATGTTAGTAATGTGACTTTTTACTCTCTAAATGATAAGCACTAAATGGATGGAGATAACAGCTTTCAAATACATATTATCAAAAGGTTAAACATTTGCTCAAAAAGGCTATAGGATAGTAAGTGTCAGAATTACAGATAAACAGCAGCCATTAATGAAAGCTTGGTGCTTCTGAAAGGTCATGATAGCTTTTTCACAAGCTGATAGACATAATGAGTGGCTAGTTTGACCATTTTTCTAAGAAATTAACAGAATACATTAAGCTATGTGATAGTTTTCTCTGTGTAAAAATGGGACGCTGTATAACATTTAGAGAAATTAACAAAAATCAAACTGTTAAACTTAATTGTTCAACTGCAATTCAATCACCACTTGGACATTTGTTTCCTCCATTCAAATTATATTATTTTTTTATGATAGAGCATATATAACAATAATGCTTGTGCCACCACCATCTACCCAAAGCACCATGATGTTCCAACAATGATGGATGGATTAAAAGCCAGAAGTCTGTATGACCATCAGCATCAAGTGACTCCGTGAGAACCCGAACTACAAAGAGGACTATTTCATTTATGTTAGATAGAATGCCCAAAGGGGACTGGGCGGTCTCGTGGCCTGGAACCCCTACAGATTTTATTTTTTTTCTCCAGCCTTCTGGAGTTTTTTTTTTGTTTTTTCTGTCCACCCTGGCCATCGGACCTTACTCCTTTTTATGTTAACTAAGGTTGTCTTATTTTAATTTCTTATTTGTCTTTTATTCTTCTTTTCTTCATTATGTAAAGCACTTTGAGCTACTTTTTGTATGAAAATGTGCTATATAAATAAATGTTGTTGTTGCTTTCTGACCTTTCAGAGTTGCTATACATATGTCAGATTATCAGAGCTCACATAACCCTTCTTGTTTGTTGTTGCAGCTTCCTCAACTGAAAGTTTATGGAAAATACAAATCTCCATGTGCTTCAAATATTAATAAAAATATGTCTTGTTCCCTGTGGTGGGCTAGCGCCCTGCCTGGGGTTTGTTTCCTGCCTTGCGCCCTGTGTTGGCTGGGATTGGCTCCAGCAGACCCCCGTGACCCTGTAGTTAGGATATAGCAGGTTGGATAATGGATGGATGGATGTCTTGTTCCAAACTCAGTAGTCTAACAGGCCAGATGTGATTTTTAAATGAGGATACACTTCTGGAGACATCTCGTTAAAAAGTATAAGTGAATAGCAGATAAATGTACTGCAAAGGCCACACCCACAGGGCTTCTTCCTAAAACACCCGCCTCCGGCGCATCCAGTCTGTGTGTTTTAAACCACCACAGGGATTTCAGGGAGAGAGCAAAAGAAACTAAACAAACGACTTGACACTGAGAGAAAATAAAAACCTAGTTTCTTTTATCCATTTGGGAGCTCAAAAGCACAAGGTAACTGAATCTTAATAATTAATTTGCATGTTGTAATGAGTGCTGCAACAGTGGAGACAGACAGACACACGCAACCACATAGACTACTGCAGCTACTGAGCTCTACATGTTTGAGAAGTGCCTCCATCTGTTACAATATTTTTCTGTCATTTTAACTATTACATCTCTATATGACCTAAGAACAGCAAAGAGAGTTTAGATAAGCATTGCAGACTATGGGTATACAATGTGTTAAAATATTTAGCATATTTGCATTTCCAAATAGATAGTAATGTTAAATTTCTTTACTTATCCGTTTAGAGTAAAGCCACAAGGTGGATTATGTGTAGCCTCATCTGTGCATCTATTCGTATTGTTAGACAGATTTGTTGATTCGGGTGTTTTGAGTACTGAAATCTGCATGGCTCATCATTATCAGTCCTCATAATGGCAGCCCTTTTACTTTAAATGTATATTTTGCAGTTCATATTAAGTGTAACTGCCAATTCTTTCTTTATCGTCATAACATTGAATAACAGAGAGCACACACAGCACCTGCAACAACATATCATTCACTTTTACCACACATCCATTGATGTCTTGAAATGCCAGTTTGTAAACTGATGCTACACAAAGGGTATTCCCCTGTATCAGGGTATGCTTATTTTTAGAAGAGGTTATGTTTATTTTTGAAACATGCAATTTTAAAACTTTGCACACACAACATACATTTATATATCTAATAGGGTTTTTTTATGAGACTTTTCAACTGTAGATGGTTCATCGTAAATAGACACTCACTCTTCTGTTGGACCAGGTTAACAAGAGCACCACTGATCTTTGTAGTTCAAAATCTTGGCCACTAATTCGAGCACTGCCTTCATGAGATGTTGGTTTGATATAGAAATGTGATATTCAGTGAGCTGTCTAATGGTTTAAACTCAGTTTTAAACAAAATTCACTCATGTTTGTCTCCAGATGTATATATTATACATCTGGCTTCAGAGAAACTACAAACTCAGCAACAAGATGTCAGACGTGAACAATGATTTATGCTGACTTAATATGTAGGAAAACAATAAAAGATGAACTTGAAAGTGATTTACATGTGCCAGCACAAGCTTGTATCAATGGCAACACGGCACACAGATCTTCAGATCATAACAGGTTCCATAGACCTGACCTTTCTATTTTTGTAGATAATATTGGAAATTTCAGGTCGTACTTTTAGTTTTTTAATGAAATAGTGCATGACAACAAACCAGATTGAAAACATCCCTACACTTCCATGAACAGATCTCCTGAACTCAGTGGGAAAGTGATATTTTTATATTATCTCAACCTGCAAAAAAAATCTAATTCTCTTTATGTGGATGTGTTCAGATTTTTTTTTGAATTTGACAAGAACTCGTTAAAGTTATGCTAAGCTTAAGCATGCTGAGGCTGTGCTGAACATTGTAATTTTACCTGCTGATTTCTACTATATAAAGGACTATTTCAGATGGGTCTCTCTCTTGTCATAAAACTCTCTCAGTTGAGTGGGTGTTTAGTGATGAGGTTCATGGATTGTGTTCAGGAACATATTGTACTTGACATGTTTTTTCAGTTGATTTTACTTGACACGTGTTTTCTGAGTATTTTGCTATTATGTTCGGTTTCTTAAATACATAAAATTTTCCTAGCAGGGGTACCAACTAAATTTCAGAACTAAGCAGCCTGTGATGTTCCCCCTCTACAAATGGGGAATAAGTGCTAACTTTGATGGAGACAGGCTTAACGGTGTGGATTTGCATACAGAACAACACACACATTCAGCCTTAAATATTAGTTATGTGTAAATCAGCATTATAAATATAAATTGCTGATATAATAAATGTTTTGTTATTGTTATGTATTTCTGAAAATGTTTTAGATAAACAAAAATAGATAAATGCAATGCTGACCCCTTAATTTTAAAAGATCCTCTGGTATTTTTGTGCACTATACACATGGATATATTTGTAGTTATGTAATACAGGGAAATTTGAAAGTTTAAATTTTTTAAGTTTGTGAACACTTAAGGCAAAAAAAAGACAAACAAAACAATGAAAAATTAAACCTAGAGGTTTTAATTCAGCTATAGAATGTAGATTCTTAACTCGACAATCTGCTAACCTGATAGCTTTCCCTCACTGATCTTTGGCATTTGCCCATCCCCTATAAACTCAGTCCAATATATCACTCTACCATGAAATGGATAACTAGTAATACATTTTATAAAGGATAACATTAACTCATATGAAAATTTTACAAAAATATTTTGTAAATGATAACATAGCTTATTGGTTAAATCAGATTTCAAAGTTTACACTGGATGTCAGGAATTTGCATTCAGTATCAATCAACCTTACAATATCAATAAGCTATTTCATAAATGAAAAAATGTAAAACCAATTTGCCTTTTGACTTTTTTATCAAATAATCTGAAGTAATTTTACTGTTTGACTATAAAAGTATGTTCAGCAAAAAAAGTGTTGATATTTTGAGAACAGTAGCCTGGTCAAAGACAAACATAGCTTTTATTGTACAATCAAGAGGTGACTACCAATGTCCTCTGGAAACTGGTTGGCCAAATTGTCTATTGATTGTTTTTATGAGAATACAAATCCAGGAGAGAACATAATCTTTTGACTCCATAATACATATTTTCCATGATCTTGTCTTTTTCTCTAAATGAAGAAAAAAGGTTCTGTTTCTGAAACTGTATTTATGTTGTTACTAATATTATTTAGGAATAGACTTACTAATAGTCTTCAAAGTATCTCAGTATATATTATTTGTCAGTGTTAACTTTCATCCACGACTTTCAAATCAGCAGAAGAAAATTAACTAAGGATAAGCACATGACGTACAGTATGTATAGAGTGTGTCTCAACAATGTCATCCATTGAAGATGCAACAGTCTTTCACCCGTTTGAAAATTTCTGCTATTTGAAGTTCTACTATGTTGTTTTGTCATCTTTGTTCATCTGAAGACAACAGAATTAATAATTCTACAGGAATTCCTTATAAAAGGTAGCTAGAGATTGAAACAAAAGAGCACAGATGTCTACAATTCTCACATTAAATGAATATTTAGATTACAAAAAATGACAAAGAAATTTAGATTATAAAGAAATATAAATGTAATAAAAATTACTATTATATTGTAGCACCTCACCAGAATGGCATGCCGTTTGATGCTGTGCCTGTTGTCTTCCTCCCTGCTCAGGAACACAATAATAATAATAATAAAAATAATAATAATAATAATAACAACAGGAAGGCTGTGTACCCTTGCATTACTTACACTTGTACTTATGCAATGCCTCACGCTTGCCTTTATCACCATTCATCTTTCTCCACTCACATACAACATTTATCATTCACCAAACCCACCCACCTATTTGGGATCTTAGGTGTCTGCCTTTTTGATTTCTTTTAGCCCTTTTCTGTTCTGCAATGCTTGCATTGTGTTATATTGTATAAAACCTCATTTTGTGCAAAAACTCTTGCATGTCAAAATCTTACTCATCATCTCCTGATGTCTTCCTCCTTTTCTAGATGTATTTATGAAAGCCGTAAAGGTCAGTTTTGACTGGCCACCAGATTTGTCATATTTTCAATCCACGCCTTAGCCTCGGTGAATGGAATGTCATTAGTGTTTTCACTTGATGACTTATTTTTCATATTTAAATTAAAGAGGTAATTAAACTTAACAAGAAAATACTGTATGTACAACGTATAAAAATTACTTATATCAAACTCGAACAAGTTTCAGATTACAGCTATGTTACCCACTCCCTCAAAAGGTGTTAAAGGGTATTGTCTACTGGTGAATAAATTAGTGTTTTATTTTTCTTTCTTTTTTACTTCACACAAAAATTGTGAATCTCTGTATGTATGTTAACTACACTCCATTTCCTACCTATGGAAAGTCTAATAAATTAAAAATCTGTAAAACTTGTAAGCATATTTATTTTTTAATTTATTTTCCAAACTCATTTGAACCATTGCAGGGCCGCTGACAGCTTGAATCTGATTCTGGCAGTATACTATTACTTACTCTAAACTTTTAGCTGATCACACGTATAAGCATTGTGGTCTGGAATATATTTCAGAAAACCTCATATTGATGTAATAAATTTTATTTGTTTCACTGCCTTTCTGTTTCTTGGATCCGTGAGTGTGGTCAGCCTCAAATAAGCCTTCATAATCCCCAAGATGATTTCATTCACTTACTAGAAGCATCTGGAGCCCACTTACACATCTGTCTTATCAGAACTGAGAGCGCTTGGACACTACCTATAAATGTGACTGCACAACAAGAACAGATTATTATGATGGGTTGCAATGGCTCAACTGGTGTGAAGAAGAAAGAAAGGAAGAATGAAGCTGGTTTTTTTGGGACTTAGGAGATGGACAAATGACTGAGACACCTGAAAGGGTAAAAAGGTCATGGAAATGTTGAGTTACATTCAAAGAGGCTATGGATTTATTGATTCTTCTTGTGCATTTTCTCTTCTCCCTGTTTTGATCTCTTTTTTATTTTCTTGGTATCATTTTGCATATTTCTAACCAATGTATGCAAATTAGTCATATAAGCACATAATCACAGCTTTTTTATGTGGAAGCATTTAACACATACACTAAGGAGGATAATGTACTGAGCAACCAGAAGTCTCATGGCTAGGTTTGTTCTATCCTCAAAGCAAAAGCCGCATATGGACTAAACAACCCCAAGTATAACACTTCAAAGAATCTGGTCCAATTTCAAATCACCATGATCCCCCTAAAAAAGGGCAGACCTGAGGAGAACATGAGATAATTGTAAACATGAGAATGCGAAGGAGCAAGTTAAACTGAGACAGATTCATATCAATAGGAGCTTCTTGCAAGAGTGGCACGGTCAGGGAAACACCTTACCCCATGTTACGTCTCATATCAGCATTTCCAAACATTCAGCAGTTATACGTTGACATCTAAATTCATTTGCATGTAGTTTTGTGTAAATATATGTGTAAATAATGTTTATTGTGCTCTGGTCTTGTAAAAAAAATAAATAAATAAAAGCAAATAAAGAAACAAACTCAAATGAATAGTAGTACTTGCATAACTAAAATTATCAATCTTTGGCCATGTTATGTATTACACTACAGAAACTGGATGCTATTTCTTCCCAGATGTCAGTGATATTTGCAGTAAGTTCTTTGAATTTTATTTGAAGACAGCATTTGGGACACCAAGCAATAATCCTTCTGTGCTGTGTCCCATGTGAAAAGATCAAAATGAAAGAAAGATAGTGTTATCAAGAATTTTTTTTCAGTATTTTTTTTCAAAGATAATTATCTTTTAAAGTTTTTTTCTTTTTTTGCCAAGTAAGCAGATTGAGCTATAGGTCATCTTATATTCATTTATTTTGTATTTTCATTATTGGAAGCCATTAAAATCTGTAATGTCTGTGCACAGATATCTATAGATTTATATGCATATAATGCATGCTGGTTTTCATTTTATTTTACATGTTTTATCCTGTAAATATGACAGTGTTCCCTGACAATCTAATGGGACATGTTGTATACAGGAATAAATTTAATTTAAAACAAATTGAGTTGAGTAACTGTTGGAGTTTCTATTTAATTAAATTTATTATAGTTCATATACTTTGAAAGATAAATTAAGCATGCTTGAGGTAAAGCTAACTTTAGACTCTCCTGTATCAACATCAAGCGCAAGAAAGAAAAGTTGAGTCATATCCATTAATGAATGCATTATTATTCATTTGCCATAAAATATCAGGTTCACAGTCAACTGACTACAATCATAGTTTTCTGATAGTCATTAAAAAATTCAGAAAAGCTCTCAAAAGTGGAGGAAACGTAGTCCAGTGGACAGTAAGAGTAAATCTGCTCATTAAAAACGTACTGTGCAATGCTGAAGTGCCTTGGATCAGTGACACCTCAGGGCATGTCAGCCAGGCAGAGACAAGGAGTGCTAATTCTCATGACTGTCCTTTGACATACAGCAAGATATATCATTATATGATAATTAAAGAATATTTGTGAAAAATCATTTTGACCATAAAGACAGCTTCTGCGCCCTACTGTGTGAAACTCTTACTTGACAGCTGTTATCACATTTTTCTTGAAACACTCTCTTTAGGAAGTGTTTATTTGCAATTTCATGTCTGTGATTAGTAAGGAGAGACAGGACAGACAATGTTCTTATGTTACCTGCAGTTCCACACATGTCAGGTTGTCATATTTTTTGAGGATAACTTGGAACCAGAACACACGACTGCTCCTATTCCAAAATAAGTGATGAATTCAGCATGACATTATCTACTTGCTTTTAGATTTTCTTTTCAGAGTGATCATAGAAATAAAGTCAGTGATACCTTCATCTCACGGTCAATTTCAGGACCATTTGATCCATGGGGTGGTATCACTAGACACTGCACTATGTGATTGCCACTGAGGACAGATGAGCATCCTGACTGGGTGACGGCAAGACATCTTACCAATTTGGAAATTGACAGGGGATGGAAACCGGATACTTTAGGTGGCAGTGGTCTGCTGGAAGCATCCCAGCTTGGACACCCCCATGGGTGCATGGGTTAGTGGAGTTCAGGAGTGCAAACCTGTCAGGGTCCATGGGTGCCGCAAGGGAGCACTGTCAGGAGAGAACTACCCTGGTTACCAAACAACCCGAAAGTGCTCCCTATGGGTCATACTGGGTCACTGGAAGCCATTCTGGATCTAGCATAAAAGGAGCATGCTGTCTTATCTTAATGAGTCAGTTGGGAGGCAGTAGGCAACACTCAACTGGAGGTGGAAGGAGATGAAGGAGTTTCATAGTTTTGTTGGGATTATTGAGTGCGCTTAGTTGAAAAATGTGCTTAGTGGATTGCAGATTAATTATCTGAACCTGTGACCGTGTTGGACATTATTGGGTCTGGGGTTTGGGGTTTGGAGGCACCCCCTGCTGGTTACAACTATTACCACCATAAATTAAGTTTTAGCTTCAGGTTGACAGATGTTGATTTTTGACAGTTACTGAATGTGCATTGTTGGATTTAATACTATTGGAAAAGTTTCCCTGACATGATGGTGATGATTTTTCAAACAGATTGCTGAAACTTTTACTTTTTGCTCAGTGCAGCAAGATTTCACACAAGGTATCTGTCTTTAGCAAAAATGGCTTAGATGTCATTTATTGTCAAACTAATGTAAAAAGAAAAATAACAAACTGATATCAGAAAGCATAATACCGGAAGGTCAGCAAGGCTGCATTCCTTCAGGCCATTTTAAACAGCCTGACCCTTGTGTTTATTATTTTTTAATTTTCCTTTTTTTTAACCAGAAGAAATATCAAGAAGGAATGCTGTGTGTATCCTGATATGTTATCATTTACTCAAAGGTCTGTTTCAGATCACATAGAAAAACTTGGTTCAGCATTGTCATGAGGCTGCTTTAGTCTGAACAAAGAATGACCAAGAAGAGAACTATTGTGAAGTTGTCAAGTGTGATACAATAAAGTTAATTTAAAAAGTGCCTCAAAAAGAATGAGTTTTCAATTGTAGCTAGTTAAGAGCAAATTTTACAGATAATATAATAAACAATACATAATTTTTGTATCTTACAAGTAGCACAGAAATACAATAAGTGACCATTAAATCATAGCTCAGTTGTTTATTTGGATCTCATTTTTAATTTAATTTTAAGTTAGCATGCATAACATTGTCAGACCCACCTAATGGAAGTCATGGTTGTAGGGGTCCCTGTGCTTGTCTTAGCAGCATTGGGTGCAATGTAATAAACAACGCTAAACTGGGCCTCTGACCATTACAGTCCCCACTTATATGCACACACATGATTTTGGATTTATCAGTTAACCTGACACACACCTCTTTAGAATGTGAGTGAAAAACCAACACAAAAACCAATCAGACATGGGCTTTGAACCCCAATGCTGGATCTGCAAGCGGACAACACTAACCATTGTGCCACCAAACTTTCCCAGTTTAATTATTCTTATTTCACAGTGGTAGTTTCAGTGTCTCATTGGACTTGGACTTGGGATCAATTCAAAGAGAATGTGTGGGATTTTGTCATTTTCCACAGATTTGTGATATTTGCTAGGATTACCTCACAAACTCCAAAAACATGATAAAACTGACATGAAAATGGCAGAGAATGACATTCTTATGTTTCTTTTTCCACTTACAGCAAGAACCAGGAGGAAATAAACTAAGGCTGTTTCCTGTGATATTCATTTCTTCTAAACGTTCTTGAAAGTAATTTTCATGATATGGTTGGTTCCTGCTTCCTTTTTTTTTTTTTTTTTTTTTGGAAAGTCCTCTTAATCGTGGAATTCCCTCAACAAGACCTCATTGATGTTACAGATTACAGTCAGTGATTAGTTTTAGCAAATCTCATTAAAACTGTGCCATTTTAAATGCTTACTTTTGTGGTGGATTAGTTTTCTTTTGTTTCTTACTCATAATTTTATGCAAATGAAACAGTAAGTGCACTGGACCGGATAAAAACTGAAAGCAATTATTGACATTATTCAGCATGACTTGTACATTTTCATCTGTAACTAGTCATTGTATATATATAACTATCAAATAACTATCAGAAATGAACATCTAGGTGTTAAAGGAGTGAATTTCCCATTGGGATTAATAAAGTATCTATCTATCTATCTATCTATCTATCTAAAGGAAAAGTGGTATTGAAGTATTGCATTTCCAGGATTGTTTGATATGTGAGATATTTAAGCCTCTTTAAACCATTCTACCATTTTGGCAAATTCTTAAGAAGAAATGTTCCTACTAACAGAAGGAAGATTTATCACCATGTTTAAAAATGAAATAGCTAGTTCCACAGTGAAAACCTTTTCAGATTAAATAATAATGCAGTTCCAAAAACAGAGCATTTTAGAATAATTAAAACCTATAGGCTGTTAAGACAATGTTGATTGACTGGTTTAAAAAAAGATATTAAGTTAACTTTATCTATTTTTATATTGAAAATGTTCATATAAATACCAAAAAACTATGTGTCTATTTGCCACACTTTCATAATCATTTGTAGGAATTGCATAATGAAAATGTAGGTCAGACAAGATTAACAGCTGAAAAATCATTTCACCACATATTCAACTTTTTTTTTAACATAGCAATTTGTGCTCTCTGTCTGCCATTCATTTGTTTCACCTAAATCTAAGATAGGTCAACTTAATTGGTTAATTAAGTGTGACTAGTTAATTAAGCATGGATCGTTTTTGGCAATGGTTAAAAAACATGGTCAATAATTTAATAATGCATAATACCGTATATATATTTGTCATTGGGTAAAACATGATGCAGTACTGTGAACCATCTATCCATCATAACTTGTAAGCGGGAGTGTGACAAGTAATTGAGTTATTTAGTTAACTCAATTTTAACAATCCCAGATTAAAATTTACATTCTCAAGTAATTGGGAAATGTTCCCAGTGAAAAGCATCAAAAAGTGTGAGTGACTGGGAGCATTTCACTTCATTTATTGACATGGTAAAAATAAATTAGCGTACTATCACAGAAAAATGGCTAAACAGGCAACAGGCTTCACCCCAGACTCACCTGAAGTCGCACAGTGAGCTATGGGTAAGAGCTGTAGTGTTCTACTATGGCTTTGTCAGCTTATTGTATTGGCTGTGGATATTTCCTACTATCTGTATTTCTTTCAATCAGTTTGAATGGTACAACAAACATATGCAAATTTAGAGCTTTTTACCTTCACCATTGAATGCATTCTAACCTAAGGATGGGGGCAAAAATACACACCCTCGCTTGTTCTCAAACATTTCACTTTGATCAAAACAAAGATAACCCCATGTACTAATTATTGTCTATTACAGTACCCCAGTTTTGTTCTTTGTGTAATGCAGTGAGCAAACCTTGTATACATTCACAACAGACCTCTTAAATTCCCCACATTAAATCAACATAATAATTTCATCAACTTGTAAGTGTTGCTTCTATATCCTCAAGAAACACCAACAGATGGTTCAAAACCAGTCAGACCAGGTTTCTCACAGAAGGTGCATTTGTAACTAAATATATATATGTGTATGCTTAAATGTATATTTTCCATTACAGCTGTATGTAAAGGTGCAGTGTATCTTTCCTAAATTAGGAAAATAAAATAAAATGTGCTAAGCCATCTACTGACAGTTACAGAAAAGGCTCTTTATTTGCATAGCAAATTCATTTCAGGTGAAATTTGAGATATTTGGTTGGAAAATGATGCCAGTAACGTTGATATGAAAACAAGCATTTGAACTGGTGAAAATCTAAAATTGACCACAATGCAATTGTAATATGTCACAAACTCGAGAACTAAACTTTCCCTTTGTTATTGGATAAAAGTTGGTCAGTTATCCAGCAGTAAACCACATGTTCCTTTTCTGCCCAGAATCATCTGTATTGCAGACATTTTGGCAAACCATAGAAAAGAATGGAATATAGTGTTATATTGAGAAAACCTTGTAGGATAAAAATCTTAAAGAGAAGATCTGAAGAAAAAGGGTTTGACTGAAGAGGAGTTGCAGGACCAAGCTGTATGGAGAAGGTTGATCGAGCATATCGAACAAACTTAGAAGTGGAGAAAGATGAAGAAGAAGAAGAATACAAAAATCTTGTGCATTAACTATAACATTTAGTAGATTACTTATTTAATAATATATTCTATACTGAAACCACTACTTCCCAGGCAGGAACCGACAGTGGATAGACTGGTAATCTAATCAAATACACACTTACATACATAGCCACAATTATGCAAATGTTGCCAATTTAGAGTTAGCTATTAACTGGACACGTACATGTTAGAAATTTATGAGAAAACTTAAGGGCTCAAAGAAAACCAACAAATACCCACACAGAAACAACAGACAGATCTCTGGGAATATCAAGAGTTATTCTGCTCTTATATTACCCACAACTCCGAAGCACCTGGTAAATGATAGCACAGCTGGTAGTGACACCATTGGTAACATAGCTGACTGGATTTATTAGTTTATGCCTAGTGATGTGCACACTATGCCCTGCTCTGATTCTTTTTTTGTTTTCAGGCTCCAGTATGCAAATTATAAAATAAAGAATTATAACCAGTATACTTATATCATCATCTTTTGGTGGATCTTTAACTTCTTTTGTGGAGATAATGGGAATAAGTGATGTGCAGGCCTTTTACTAATATGTCAAAATGATAGCCTACAGGGTGCTCATGTATAAACGGTGTGTAAGCACAGAAATGTTGCGTACAAATGTTTCCACGCTGAAATCGTGATGTATACAACCTAAACTTGGCATAAGGCCACGCACATTTCCACGGTACCTCGTACCCTAGCGTACGCTAGTTCTCCACTCGGTTTTGCAGACTGGTGGCACCCAGCGTCAAAGCAGTGCTACTGTTCCTGTGTGGTTACCCTTTCTTTCTTAGATCCACATTCCTGACGCGGCTTTATAAATACACTGAAACTAACTGCATATTGTTTATTAGTGTAATGCATCTGATTGTAATTAACCTATAACAATATAATGGTCCAGGGAATAGCAATAGTATTCCAAATACCATAACTGCTTTAGTGTTGTTACTCTCATTGCATCTTCTTTTTCTTCTTTCAGCTGCTCCCGTTAAGGGTTGCCACAGCGGATCATCTTTTTCCATATTACTCTCACTGCACCACTCGGAGTATTTATATCACTGTATCTGAGTTTGGAATCACAGCAGCAGCTGATTGAAAAGAGAATTATCGGTATACAGCATCAAGCACACACTGCCTGAGCCGTGGCAAAACGCTTCAGAGCCTTTCCTGTATGGACCTCGCAGTTCAGAAACAGTTTCATCCCAAGAACTTTAAATGCACTCAATCAGTTCATCAAGTGCTCCTTGTAGAACTGTTTGTACTTATAAGTTCAATTACCTCACTGTAAACTTGCACTACAGTTATAATATTTCACAACCTGCGCCACTTTATAAAGCGCGTATGATGACGATATCATTTTTAAGATGAAATGCAGCAAAATATGTTGATTATATTATACATATAAAACTTTAACTTCATTTAAATAATCTATATTGTTAATAATTAAACAAGTGAGGACATGGTGCCACAGCGCTAGCTAGTTCACGGATTGTTCCTACCTCGTGCTGTATTCTTGCTGGGCTGGCGCGACACTAGAAGGATAGATGGATAGAATAATTAAACACGTACTATGAAGATATTTCAATGTTCCTTAAACGTTTTGAAGAATCGTCGTTCTAAGCTTACAGATTGTTTTAACATCTATTACAGAGCTGATTGTGTGGCGATTGGGTATTTGGAGAAAGAAAAGTAAGGACAGGAATTGGAGGTTAGTACGTTTGAAAGAGACAGTACTGCTGCAATAAATTATTTCATCGAAGGTCGCGCATGGCGCAGCAAGCATCTTGCGTGAGACATGAACAATCACAGCGCCACCGTGTTCCCATGTTTAATAACATGCTTTCATTCCTATCATCATGAAAAAGATACCACATATACATCTCAGTATTTTAATTATTCAGAGAGCTGTGATATTACGAATGTAATGGATTCTGCGTCCTGTCGGAGGAAGAGAAAGCCCGGAAGCACGTAGTGATTCACACACATAGAGCACATAGAAGATCAAATACAAAACAAAGCATTTAGCGTGCTACTTTAGTTACGATGGGATTTGAGAAACTAGTAAATTAAACGATTTTAAGATGAAGTTTATGATGTTCTACTTTAATGACAAAATAAACTACGTGATTAATGTGGAAATTCCAAGATTAAAGTTGACATTTCAAGCTTTTTTTCCACTGTGTGCCTATTTTTTTTTCTCTGTACCCTAATAAGCTTTCATATGACACTCAGACGGTGGGCTACGACTCACCTTTTCACGGCGACTTTGATATGTGACAACTTCTTTTTTATTTCAGGCACTGTGCGACTTTGTGAACTTGAGCTTTCGAGTTTCTCCGACACTATATGTCACTCGATCAACTTCCTTTTGTTGATTATATCACTGTTTAAACCAACGAATGGTAAGTTTTTCCTTGTCTCCACTTGGTATTCGCTGAAATTCTTCTATTTTCCCATGTGCTTTTCCCATTGTCTTTTCACAGAACGCTGAGCTTAAAGGCTATTTATATTGATTTGCATATTCAAAGAGGCGTAATTCTGGGAGGAGTTGGGGTGGGGCAGCAGGCGCATGCACGTGTGTTACTTTTCATGCTGATCAGGATTTATGTAGCGGAAGAACGTGGAAGTTGGCGAACGCACAGATTTATGCAACTGGATTTTTCTGTGCCTATGCACATTCCTGCTTTTGTGCTTACGCCATGTTATAGTGTGAGTTCTATGCACGGCGTTATACATGAGGCCCCGGGTGCATTGTTTAAAGAGGCATTAAAAATTGCAGGAACATGATGAAACATATTTACTGTAGAACACAAAATGTTTAACAAAAACTAATTATAACAAAAGAAAAGAATGAGGGATGTGCTCATGTGGGATGTGTGGGCAGACCTTGTCAAAAATAACAAGAGCAAAAAGCATTAAAAACACTGGAAATAAAAAAATAAAAATGCAATTGATATAAGGTGTGAAAAACTTAATAACAAGCACTAATCTGGTGTAGGAATTTGCTTGAATAATAATGTAATGAGGGAAAATGGGCTTCTGGTGAAAACTAATTATGTTTCACAACCAACCTATTTGAGGTAGGGCAAGACATGACACCCAGATTTAATAAGAGAGCCACACCAAATATCCCGTTGATATACTTCTGATTTGTTGTAAATATCTGCTCTTTGAACTTTCATTTTATAAAACCAACCTGATGTACATATACACCTGATTACTCTAATGGTCGTGATTGAGAATTACCACAGGAACACTGCTCAAACATATGGTAAAATCAGGACGGAATTGTTCTATGGCAGAGTCTATATTCAGATGTTGTAGTTGATTTTACAGAGCATGAGAAAACTTTGGAATGCTTTCATTTTCTAAAGTACTGGTAACAACAAATTTTTCTTAAGTGCCTTACATAAGAATGTTCTGACAGGCTTAGCTGTACACATGTATTAAACCTGTGCCTATCTTTTACAGTGTAGTAGTATTACAGTAAGCATCAGCTTAATACGGCCAAACAATTTCTGTAGCTGCTTTTATTCCCACTCAAGGTAATAACAGCCTGGTGTGTGAGTGATGGATATCATCTAACTTTCTGCATCCCAACTTTAGCACGGTAATGCACATCTCCAACTGGCTTCTTCACAGTGGGATGTTGAAAATGTAAAACTGTGAAGAAAGCCTAGACTTACAAACACTTATGGGAGGCTGATTCCTTGTTCATCTTGTTCTTTGATAGTACATTATCTGCAGTGATTACATCAGTAAGCAATGTGTTTGTTAACTTAATATCAATCTAAAGAGTGCTCAAGGAAAATTGGGTATTACACAAACAACTTTCTTCTCAAAATGATATATATATTATATATTTTAAATCAGGGCCAACCACAGCCTGTGTGATAAAACTGGCCTGCTGGAACCTTTCTTTTGGCCCTCTAAAAAGGTACATGTTTTAGTTTATTATGCCATAAACATGTGTGTTATTTTCTCCATAATACCTCTAAAGTCCATTATGTGTCAATATTTATGATACTAGCCCGACACAAATCATAAGTTCAGAAAAAGGCAGAACACAGAAGTCATGTAGTGACACTACTAATGATCACTTCAAATAAAACACACATCCCTCGCTCATAGAAAGACCAGCCTGACACCAGTAAAGAAAGAGCAATTTAATTTTTTTTTGTAAATTATTGCATAGTTTATAATGACTCTTTCAATAAAACTGCAGATTGAATTATTAGAGTTGTCTTGTTGTCTTTGTAGGTTTGACATATGTAACGTGTAGTCTACAGTGCACTAACAGCAACATTTTTGATTTGAGTAGCTTTGCACTGCCTCTTTTTTTCTGTGATATTGTCATACAGTATATGTTAGAAGTGTTAACATGGAGAAAGATATAGATGGAAGTTTTAATATCAGCATTACAGAAATTTTAGTAAATAATTAGACAATACAACAAAATCTAATGTGGATCTAAGCAACTGTTTCCTGTCCCATCCCATATTGGTTGAGTATTTGTTCTCTAATTAAAAGCTAAGCTATGAAACTAGTTCAGAAAAAGTCTACACACAATTGCTTTCTTTCTACTGTTGAGGGACCAAAGCGATGCAGACAAAAATACAAGAACATCAGTTCACTGCACACTCATACTGGACCAATTTGTAGTTTCCAATTATAATGTTCTCTTGAGGAGAAGCAGCTGCTCAGAGTTATTGCTTTTTATATGGAGCAAAAAGAAAAACCGGGAGGAGGAAAGAGCTTAAGGGAAGTAACTCACTTATTGACAGAGAAACAGTTAAGTCAAATCCAAAGGACCATCAGAGCCAACCAACAAAAGGCTGAACTAATATCTTAGTAAAAGGAAATGTAGCAGAAGTTGAAAAACAAAGTAGGATAGTTGTCCCTGACTCACATTCTCATTTTTTATTACTTCTTTTGCATTTGATCCAAAACTTAGACAACAAACTATTATATGCTCTCGTCTTAAACAGAAGGAAAGTAAGGACATCACATATCATGTGACAGGCAATAGGATTTGCAATATTAAAGAAAACATGGCCATGGCCATGCAGTGAATAACACAAAATGGCAATAACAATATCAAAAAACAGTGGATTATGATAAAAGGAATAACCATGAAGAAATAAACATGTAGAAATCCTAACTGCCGCCACTCAATCTAGGAAATCACAAAACATGGGTTCATAAAACCAATTACAAGGTACTGTATGTCTTTGGATTTGAGGAGGAAAACCCATACAGACAGTAATCAAACTCATTCTGAATTCACCAGCATTAGCCTTTACAATTTTGTGCTATCCCATATCTTTTTAATATGCTGTTTTTTCTATAACAATTGTATAGTTGCATACCTTATCAATTATTTTAATATACTGTATCTCTGTTGTAGCAAGACATGGACAAGAGATAAAGATTTGGGGAGGGATCCGCCCTGTATATTGTAATGTTTGCTGTAATAAAGAAAACAAATGTTAAATGTGAGTAATCTCATAGGACTGAGTCCAACACAAGACTGTCACAGGGAAGAATATGTGGTTCTTTTCTTTCAGGAGAAAGGAAGAGGCAGATCATCTAGATGAGGACGGAGGAAATGACATCATCATGAGTGTGTTCTGTAGCCAAAAAGTAGTGGTTTTGATCTTATTTGTTCCTGCAAGAACAGAGAGAAGGCATTAGTGCACATGGTTAGCCCCGCATATCGGCACTTCTGAATCAACCAGACTCTGCTGCTGCCTCCCATCCGCACATGTGTGACACTGTCTATATCCTTATTTCGAGTTTATTTATTTATTTTTTACAAAGATGGTAAAAGTGAAAACGAAAGACAAAAATTTCTTATAAAAGCACAGGAATGTATGACAGCCTCACTCATACATTACATGAAGAGTAAGCATCATAATTTCAGGTAATTCTTCAGGGAAATAGTTCAGAAATTATTGGCATTTAAATGTCAAAATACAATTATTTAAATTCTTGGAAAGTGTGAAGTTCATTTTGAGAAAAAAAAACTGTTTCCTTCTTATGAAAGCATCTCTCTCATGATACCTAAACCTGCACGAATATTCCTCCTTTGACAAATCAAATTATATTAGCATCCTGTCCTCTTCAGTCATCTACAGCTGTAGGTATTAAAATGTTGGTATCCCATAATTTACAGACTACTTTATGAAAGGTATCAGAAAAGAAAACATTAAGTTAACTAATTATATCATTTGTAAAATGTTGCTATTCTCAGGTAGGGACTAGGCTTCATCTGAGCCTTTTATCATTTGTTGTTTTGGCCTCGCTTCACTCTGTTCCCTGGCCACACTAATCATACAACAGTCACAAAATAGGAGGGGGATCTGTCTATGATCAGTGCTCTAGGATTGTACCTTATTGCCCTTGTAAGCTACATTTAATCTTATGAAGCTGAATGCCTAACATATTTTATTCCTCCTTTATTTAGCATTTTCAATACCTCAACATATATTGAGCCTCTCCATTTTTTAAATGTGTTTGGCTCGCCTGTTTCTTTGCTTTGATTGCTCCTATGGACTAAAATATTATAATATATAATCTGCTCCCCCTGAATATAGTGTGCAGGGGCATCCCGGCTGGGCATGGACACCAGCCACCTGCCACTATATATATATATATATATATATATATATATATATATATATATGGTTGAAATAGTTTACTGTCAAATAAATGCAAAGAGTACGCGACACGTGTTTCGCCCTCATTTTGTGCTCATCAGGCGTACACACTCCACTGCACTCCCTCTCGGGAATCGAACCTCGGACATCAGCGCCAAAGGCGATGCCCCTAACGTTGCGCCATGGCGTGTGGTTCGTTTATTTGACAGCATGTAGATCGGGGTAATTACATTCACGGCATTCGTAGTCTGTGTCACAATCTGATTGTATGGATGGTTACCTACCAGGTAACGCTTGTGGTTGGCCAGCAATCTGCTAACATCCGCCACGGTGTCCTCAGTTTGTGAGGAGCAGATCATAGAATGGTTGAAATAGTTTACTGTCAAATAAATGCAAAGAGTACGCGACACGTGTTTCGCCCTCATTCTGGGCTCATCAGGCGTACACACTCCACTGCACTCCCCCTCGGGAATCGAACCTCGGACGTCAGCGCCAGTGGCGATGCCCCTAACGTTGCGCCACGGCGTGCACCGTAGCGGATGTTAGCAGATTGCTGGCCAACCACAAGCGTTACCTGGTAGGTAACCACCCATACAATCAGATTGTGACACAGACTACGAATGCCGTGAATATATATATATATATATATATATATATATATATATATATATATATATATATATATAGTGGCAGGTGGCTGGCGTCCATGCCCAGCCGGGATGACCCTGCACACTATATTCAGGGGGAGCAGACCTGGACACTGCAATACCTCCCCCTGGACGCTAGATGGCCGACCCACTTGGGTGGAGCAGTGCCTTGGTTTCCCACAGGGCTAACTGGGAATTGGAGTTGGGTGCAGCGCTGTTGTGTCCCGCAGGCACCGCAAGGGGGTGCTGTGTTTGGGACTCCTAAGTCCGTGTGGGCAGTATATTCATCACACCCGGAAGTGCAGCCGGATCTCGGTGATCAAGCACCTGTAGTACTTCCGGGTGAATTATAAAAGGAGCCAGCAACCAGCACTCAGCGGCCAGAGTCGGATGGGAGGAGGACAAAGCTTGCTGAGGAAGAGTGGTGGTGCCGAGAGGAAAAGAAAAGTGCTTTTGTGTGTTGTTACTGTGCTTGGGACTGTGTTTTGTCTGTGGGAACGAGGAAGGCATTGCCCACAGATGAAGAAAAAAATAAAAGTTATTTATTTTACACGTGCCTCCCGTGTCCAGTCTGTGTCGGGTCGGGCGCTATATAGCATCTTCTTACAATATATATATAAAATAATAATAATTCATTACATTTATATAGCACTTTTCTCAGTACTCAAAGCACTATCCACACAGGGAGGAACCAGGAAGTGAACCCACAATCTTCCACAGTCTCCTTACTGCAAAGCAGCAGCACTACCACTGCGCCATATATATATATATATAGAGAGAGAGAGAGAGCGAGAGAGTGAGAGAGAGAGAGAATTGTATATACAATGTTTTACTTGGTTTTGTCATAGCTCCTCTTCTTGCTCCATTTCAATTCAGCCTTCACAATCAAGCTTACCTTTGCCTTGTCAGCCAAGTGCAGTGTCACATTGATCTCTCTTGTGCCCTTCAGGCAAACTTTCAAATATCAGAAGGTGATGCTGAGTGTCTATCAGATGCAAAATTTCTAAATTGTTTTCCATCAAAGGCATTGTGGCATGGGTATTAGCACTTCTGTCTTGAAAACCTACAATTTTCAGGGCTAATCACTTTCTGTCAGGGTTTTCATATTCTACTCATCCCAGCATGGACTTTTCTCCATTTGTCCAGATTATGTTATGTACCTGATGGAATGTACTAAACATAATCTTACCCTGAACGTCTCTGGTAACACTTGCTTAGACATGTATCTGCACCAGTCCTCCAAGGGTATCAAGGTTATTCTTTAACATTGTCAGATAGAGTTGAGCACAACAAAATGCTTATCTTCCACTGCCCAGAGGCAGTGGGCTTATTAGCATTCGCTTATTCCACTCTTTATAAGCTGTCAGGACCATGGTATGTTTATTTTGCATGTCTATCTGTGACTGTAGTTTCACAATTATAAGGACACTAAAGACCTTCAGTGGAAATATCACTTATGAGTTAGAGCGCTGCCCTGAACCATAAGAAGTGCCTTCAAGTACTGTTATGTAATCTGCACAAATTCCCTCTATCAATGAGCAACAAAACTGTATCACAATTAACAGAGCAGGATTTTCATGTGTGTTAGATTTTGTATCTTAAACCCATGGATCTCTGATTCTAAGGTGAGTCAGACTGATGAGGTCTTTCTTCATTTTTTAAATGATAAGCTGTTGACGTTAACTCTTCTCTAACCACCTTGTAGGAGTTAGTCCACTGCCTCATAGGTTCTTACACTACTAGTTCTTTGGAGTCTTTAGGCTTTTATCTGATATTATGCGTCATAACCTTTAGCCCAGAAATTAAATGCCCCCTTATAGGCAGATTATTCTTAGCATAGGAAAAAATAGTTACCAATGAAAGTATTCACATTCTTAATTTTTTTCAAATACATGAAAAGCACTTAGGGTGCATTTATGACTGCAATGTAAAAGTTAACTTAAGACAAATATATATTAGATTGAGCCAATGTCATACTGTAGATGTAACTAATGTAAATATCAGATGAAGATAATTACAGCAAAGGAATCGCTGCCATTTACCGTATGTTCTTAAAATTTAACAGACTTTGGTGGTTTTACTGAATTTTATTCTTATCCAGCTGTACTTCACCTGTCTTCTTTCCATAATTGAAAAAGGGTGAATTTTGCTTTAAATATGTTGTGAAGGTGTGGGTGGCTTGTAAGTTGTGAGTTGCTAAAAACGGAGACTGAGCAACTTGTCATGCGAGTATGGAAAGGCAGGGAGTGCTAAGTGACGTTAAGCTCTGTCAGGGGAGGATTTCAGAGTTTGTCATTTCTTTTGTATTTTGTACTCCTCCATGTGGTTTCCCTCCTTGCGTTCTTTATTTTATAATAAAAGCACCCTTTTTATTGCTTTAGTCTATTTGTCATTATTCTGAATGTGGGGAGATGCCACTAGAGTGTACAATTCTCTTACAATGTACTCTGTAAAAAGCAATCAAGCAAAATGTTAAATTTAAATAAGCTCCAGTTTTCAGATTAGTTCACAGTAACTGCTGAATTACTGAAAAAATGCTAATTGACCTTTTTCAATTGTTTTATTATTTTGACAGACATGATTTAAACAAAGATGCACACAATAACTAAGAGCTCAAAACTAAGAACTACTCAAGGTTCTAATAAAATATTTAATACACAAAGCAATACTAAACCAGATGTGTGGTTTGAAACTGCATTTAGTAATAATGGTATACAAAAGACAAGGTAACAGGTGTTGCGAAAGTGACATGTTATTATCTCTTCCTTCACTGACAAATGCACAAAGCAAAGTTAGGAGCTTTTTTGTTAACTTTAAAATTTCTGAGAGTCCAGTTAGTTAACTAGTGCTCCTGTTCTGTGATATGAAAAGAGTCAAGTATTGTGTGTGCAATTGTGAGCTGTGAATGAGCTGCAGGTTTCTTGCTGTAGGTGAATAACTTTTTGTAAGAGAATGAAATTTGGACCTTGGAGAAGGGCAAGGTCTAGTATTGGTTTCTGTATAAGCCCTGATCGTGAAGTGTAACCGATTGAGTTCTGATTTATTTTTTTTGCTACAGGGGAACAAAGGAGATTAAATGGAATGCAACACCAGCTGCTTACACTCAGCCTATCACTCCTGCTGGTAGTCCTGGCAGTAGCGCAGCAATTTTAAATGTGCGGTGCATCTATTTTTAAACCACAGTGCAGGAGTTATTGGGAGACAAAGCTCTTCTATTGTGTTTCATTGCTAAGCAGTGTGCCAGAATCCATTCTTTCACAGGGGCTCCAATCCCCCAAACTCCTCAATCATCAATCGTGTGTCATTTCTTCGCAGTGCTTGATTCTTTGTGAGAGATCTCAACCCTCACAGGGGACACATTTACATGATTACTGAGATTTATAAAATGTATTAAATTGCTCAATTTATATTTAAATTTTATTCACTGAGCTAAAATCTTATTTTTTTCAGTTCAATTTGTTCACCCACAGTACTGAATGTAGAACTGTATGTAGGGCGGCTGATGGAATGGTCCACACGGATGACACTGCAGTTGTGATCCGTTGGGCTGGCTACTTTGAGCAGTTGTTCAAAACTGATCCTCCAGCTAGGACGTTGGATATCTCTGGGTCCACGGTTCTTGAGAGTGATCCTCCAATTAGCTGTGAACCACCCAGTCTCACTGAGATTGCACAGGTGGTGAACCAGCTGAGGGTAGGGAAGGCTGCAGGGATCTGTGATATCCAGGGTGAACTTCTCCAGGCTGGTAGTAAGGCTGTCCTCCTGGCATTGCAAGCAATATTTGCTTCTATTTGGGAGACTGGCATCATCCCAACTGACAGAAAAACAGGACTTCTTGTCCCTATCTGGAAAAGGAAGGGCGCCTGGATTGCGGCAACTACAGGGGGATAACACTGCTCTCGGTGCTGGGTAAGGTCCTTGCTAGGGTCGTCCTCAATAGGATCCGTGATCACTTGTTCACCTACCAGCGACCGGTACAGTCTGCTTTTACGCCTAAGAAGTCTACCATCAACCGCATCCTAGCACTGAGGGTTCTCATGGAGCGCAAACGTGAATATCGGCAGAGTTTCTTTGCAGCCTTTGTCGATTTTTGCAAAGCGTACGACTCAGTTGATCAAGCTGCCCTGTGGGACATCCTGAGGGTTCACGGGATCCCCTCAAGGTTGCTGGATATCATGGCCGGCCTGTACACTGGTACTGTGAGTGCTGTGCAGAGTGGAGGCAGAACCTCTGCGTTTTCCAAGTTCATTGTGGGGTTCATCAGGGGTGTGTTCTTGCTCCTACTCTGTTCAATGCTTGTATGGACTGGGTGTTTGGGCAAGGTTGTGGGGTCCAGAGACTGTGGGGCATCTGTTGGTGAAGAAAGATTCACGGATCTTGACTTTGCTGATGATTCTGTGATTTTTGCAGAGTCAATGGAGGCTCGGATCAGGGCGCTCAAGAGACTGAATGAGGAGTCTGAGTGTCTGGGCTTGCGAGTGTCCCGGATAAAAACCAAGATCCAGACCTTTAATGACCTCTTGGGCACAGACATCAGCAGTGTGTCTGTTTGCGGAGAGAATGTTGACCTTGTCGAGAGGTTTACTTACCTTGGCAGTGGCATTCATGTCTCTGGTGATTCTTCCTACGAAGTCAGTAGATGGATTGGGAGAGCATGTGGGGTCATGAGGTTGCTGGAAAGGGGTGTGTGGCGCTCCCAATATCTATCCAAAAGGATGAAGGTCCAAGTCTTTAGAGTCCTGGTGCTTCATGTCCTGTTATATGGTTGCGAGACATGGACACTATCTTGTGACCTGAGATGAAGACTGGACTCCTTTGGTACTGTGTCTCTCCGGACAATCCTTGGGTACTGTTGGTTTGACTTTGTGTTTCCCCGAAGTTGATCCAGCTCGTAGGATCCTCATTATTTGTGACCTGAGTGGCTGGACAAGGTCAAGGGGTTGCCCACGTAATACCTGGCAGCGGCAGATAGAGGGTAATTTTCTGATGGCGGGACTGGACTGCGTGTCTGCCTGGGGGTTTGCCAGTCAGGATCCTGAGCTATTTTGTCGCATGGTGGATGTGGCAACACACTGTACCAGTGCATGCTCCCCAACTTGACTTGACTTGACGTGAGTACTGTATGTGGTTCAATTTGGGTTCAGAAATTAGAAATTTGACTTCTTCATCTTTAAATTTGATATTACTTTTGTATGGGGTGCAAATGTAAATCAAAAATTTTCGAGGGGTGTGAGGCATAGAAAAAGTTGGAAATTACTGCCTTAGAACAGTGTTTTTCAACCAGTGTGGCACAGCGCAGTGGTACACCTTAAGAGCTACACTGGTGTGCCGTGGAAATAATACTATAGCATATTTGGGTCTGAACCTGACAGGGACAAGCTAAGCAGGTAGTTGAGACATGTCTGAGGAGGATAAATCTACCTGGAGAAGCTGGCATAAAAGCAGCTCCACGGTCGCCATTGTCATAGTCATTCGGACATGTCTCCTGGCTTCTAGAGTTCATCAGGCTGGGTGTGTGATCATCAGTGACCTTCACTGGGCTGGTGGGTAGTGGGCATATGATTTGCATCTAAGGGAGAGACGGCATTGCAAAGGGTCGAAGCAGGTTGGAGATCCTACCAAAATGCTCACTAAGTGCCATGTTTGCGAACGGTGATCTCAGAGCTCCATTTTTACCAGCTTCTCCAGTAGTCTCGCCCCTTCAGGCAGTTCAGCACGTGTATGAGATATATATTAGTATTTGTGGTTAGTAAAACAGTGTTGTGTCATGGGATGATTTTGGTTACAAAAAGTGTGTCACTACAGAAAAAGGTTGAGAAACACTGCCTTAGAACATAATATTCTCAAACTGACTTAATCCAAAACAGCATCATGGGGGCCTAGAACCTATCCTAGTAGTATCAGGGGCAGGACAGAAACCAGCCCTAGACCCCTCATCAGTCCATCATGAGGCCCACTACTATGCTTATCCACACAGAATAATTATGGAATTGCCAGTTAGTCCAACATGCACATCTTATGGGAAGAACAACAGACAATGGAAGAATGTAGAACAATTAATTAATTTAAATTTTCTTTTACCTCAGGTCTATTTTCTCTTTCAACAGAAACTCATTTAGTTTTGTAAGCCTTTGATTGTAAAATAATCCTTTAGGGCACATATTAGACACAGTGCTGCTTTCTGAATATCACCTTGCGCTATCATGTCTTTTTCAGATTATTGGAAGCAACATTCCAACAATCACTCCATGCAGGCTCTTGCCAGTACCTTAAACAGCTTCTTGAGCCTCCTGTGTTTTTTATTTATAGTAAATACTCTGGAAATCAGTCCCAGTACTGGACAAGATTTATTTTATAATTTTTTTTTTTTTTACTTTTGAAATTAATGTTTTAGATTGTTGAATAGACAAGAAAATTTCGGATGTGAGCATCAGTAGGCTTTGTGCCCTAGGAACCATGTTTCTCAAACTATTCCATAACATTTCAGAAATTATTTGCCGCTTTGATGCTGATCTTTCTGATCATAAAATAGGTTGTTCCAATAGCAGTTAACGAGAAGAATTCTTAATTAATTGCAGAATTACAGTATTTGAGGGTTTCTATAGAGTGCCACTTTCTCTTGCATGATTTGGCTCAAAAACTAAGTTTAGAGTTTGGTATTTTTCTCTCCAGCCGTTTTAGCTCTAGACTGTTCTCAAGAAACGGTGACACACAGAGATAGGCACACACCCATCATTGAGATATCAATGTTTTCAGTATCAGGGGACCCTAAAATGTTGAGATCCAACAAAAATACCGAAGAACGAAATGTTTGATGAATCTAAAGCTTCCACTCATTCCCCATAGACAATAGGTTATCGTGGGGAGGGCGCAAAGCACAAAGGAATGCCTGAAAAGTTGAAGACAGGAAAATACATATTACACTGCATATGTAACTATGTACAGTTTGGTAACAAAGCCCATAAATTTTAAGTTCTTTAAGATCACCAAACTTTATGATAATTTAGTGGACGCTATTAAAAACCAGTATTACACTGAGCTTCCTTGTAGTTTGTATTCTAGTCTTTTTTCATGAAAAGTTAATTTACTTTGCTGCATTTCAGATTACTAAACTCACCACAGCTGATCCCTGAATCAATATGTTTCTCTTCCTGGGGTCAATTGATCACATAGAGCTGAGGCCAATTTTATGGCACAATAACAGTTAATCCATGTAATTGTTTGATTGGTGTGGCCTATAGCTTTCTTTTACAGCAGCATTTCATCAACTCAATGACAGCTTTATCTGATGCAAAGTAGGCAACACTGAGTGTGCAGTGTGGAATCCCAGAGGTGGCTGGATTAATGGTTGTGGCTTTCTGCAAGAATGGCTGATGCTGCTATACAGAATGCATTTGCACATCTGGCAAGCCACATTTCCAAGTCTGGTACCTGTGCCAACATTTTTCAAAGCATCCACTGTATTGCTCACTAGTGTCTAGTAGCTCGTAACAACTGCACCGAGGGGAACTAAGCACAAGAGCTAGCATGCTTGATGCCACCATATGTTTTCCGTTTAAAAAAAATACTATTCACTGTAAAACATGAACATGAGCTGTGGTGAATTGGAGAAAAAGCAGTGTACATTTTCATTTTGATTCTTAATAGTTTTAGGATGTGTTGCTTAATTCTCTTCCCAGTTTTAGAAGTTATATTGTTTCTGTTAGAAGGACTACATTTACTCTTTGTTTAGCAGGAAAAACAGAAATCATTTAAAACCTGCTAGCACAAAGAGTAAGACACTCCTTATATTCCAGCTATACCCAAAATACTTCTGTTATCATTTTTTATTGTCAAAGTATACATTGAATGTGAGGTATATACTGTACAGTATATCCAATTACTATCCTTTGTAATGATCTCATGCTTATACTAATCAGGTAGCTGATCATGAAGCTTGGTTTCATGTTCAATCAGTTGCAGTCAGTACCACATACAGCCATGGTTAACTAAAGTTCATAATCCTTAAAGTCAATGTTATTCAGTCTGAGATGTTTTAGTTAACATTGAGGAGGGTGAGCTGAAGACAGTGTCTGTGGCATTACACAAATAATGTTTCAAAACATAACTGACAGTTTGCATCTCAGGCATTATCCTGTTATATATAAAGAGGGTGACCAGGCATATCCAAGCAACTATAATCCAGTAAGCTTAACATGCATCACACATAAATTAATGGAAGGAATTATTAAGGGAAGCACTGAGCAACACATGGCAAGAACAGGGGTTTTTCTGAACAGTCAGCATATGTTCAAAAGAGGGAGGTCATGCTTTATCTACATGCCTGAATTCTATGAGGAAGCAACAAAAGAATATGACCAAAGTGAAGCATATTATTTATCTCGACTTTCAGAAAGCATTTGATAAGGTGCCATGTAATGTTGGACATCAAACTAAAAGAAGTGGGAGTTCAGGGTGTCAGGATGTAATGTGTAGATTGGTGCAAAATTGTCTCAGACACAAGAAGCAGAGGTTATGTTGAGATGAACCCTATCAGAATTGGCTGATGTTAAGAGTGGTGTTCCACAGGGATCAGTGCTAGAGCCACTGCTATTTTTAATGAATGATTTGGATAGGAATATAAATAACAAGCTGATTAAGTTTTCATATGATACTAAGGTGAGTGAATTGGAAGATAATCTAAAATCTGTTGAATCATTACAGAGGGACTTGGACAGCAAACAGGCTTGGTCAGATTTGTGTCAGATGAAATTTAATGTGCGTAAATCTAACATATTACACGTGGAAAGTAAAAATGTTAGGTTTGAATACACAATGTGAGGTCTGAAAATCAATGTACACCTTAGAACAAGGATTTAGGAGTCATTGTGGACTCGACATTCTAAACTGCCAGCCAGTGTTTAGAAGCCATTAAGAAGGCAAACATAATGGTAGATTATATTCCACTATGTGTGGAGTACAAGTCCAAGAAGGGTATGCATAAGCTTTATAATGAACTGGTGAGGCGTCATCTTGAGTACTGTGTGCAGTTTTGGTCTCCAGGCTACCAAAATGGCATAGCAGTGCTAGAAAAGGTCCAGAGAAGAGCCACTAGGCTGATTCCATGGCTACAGGGAATGCATTATGAGGAAAGATTACAAGTTTTGAGCCTTTCCAGTTTAAAGAAAAGAAGATTAAGAGAAAACATAATCGAAGTGTTTTAAATTATGAAGGAAATTAGTACAGTGGATCGAGACTGTTACTTTAAAATGAGTTAATCAAGAACAAGGGGACTCAGCTGGAAACTTGTTAAAGTTAAATTTTGCTCAAACATTAGAATTTTTTTTCACACAGAGAACTATGGACACATGAAATAAGTTACCACGTAGTGTGGTAGACAGTAGGGCTTTAGGGACTTTCTAATTTAGACTTGATGTTATTGCGGAAGTATTAAGTGGATAGGACTGGCAAGCTTTTCTGGGCTGAATGCCCTGCTCTAGTCTGGATTGTTCTAAAGTTCTAATGTTCTAGCATCACTGAATGGGAGTGCTACTGTATACATTTAGTTTAATGTATCTCTTTCAGAGTTTCAATTTTTTTTTAAATTATTTAAAGGTTACGATTCTAAATCTAAGGGCGGCACGGTGGCGCAGTGGGTAGCGCTGCTGCCTCGCAGTTGGGAGATCTGGGGACCTGGGTTCGTTTCCCGGGTCCTCCCTGCGTGGAGTTTGCATGTTCTCCCTGTGTATGTGTGGGTTTCCTCCGGGCGCTCCGGTTTCCTCCTACAGTCCAAAGACATTCAGGTTAGGTGGATTGGTGATTCTAAATTGCCCTAGTGTGTGCTTGGTGTGTGGGTATGTTTGTGTGTGTCCTGCGGTGGGTTGGCACCCTGCCCAGGATTGGTTCCTGCCTTGTGCCCTGTGTTGGCTGGGATTGGCTCCAGCAGACCCCTGTGACCCTGTGTTCGGATTCAGCGGGTTGGAAAATGGATGGATGGATGGATTCTAAAACTGTTCACCATCTTATACAGGCAGGGAACTATGAAATAACAATCTGTCCGAGCATATGACTGACTGTAAACAACTTGGCCATTAGAATGCAAAAACACACAATCTTCATGCATAACTATATAGTATACTATACAGGCTAATAACAAAGCCCATAACCTTTTTAGTTCTTAAAGGACAGAAAAATATATAATAATTTAATAAAAGACACAATTAAAAAACTGCTATATAGAGCATTCTTAAATTTATGAATTCTATGTCTTTTTATAAAAAGGTCATCTAGCTTGCTGCATTTCAGACTATTAAGCTATTCACCATAGCTGATGCCTGAATCAATATGTTTCTCTTCCTGGGGTCAATTGATCACACTGGAGTAAGGCCAATTTTACGGTAGAATAACAGTTAATACCTGTTTGATTGGTGTAGCCTGTAACATTAATTTACAACAGTGTTGCAATGACAGCTTTATCTGATGCAAAGTAGGCAACACTGAGTGTGCAGTGTGGAATCCCAGAGGTGGCTGGATTAATGGTTGTGGCTTTCTCCTAGAATGGCTGATGCTGCTATACAGAATGCATTTGCACATCTGGCAAGCCACATTTCCATGTCTGATACCAGTGCAAACGTTTTTCAAGCATGTACTGTATTACTCACTAGTGTCTAGTAACTCATAACAGTTGCACCAAAGGAGGACAAAGCACAAGAAGTAGCATGCTTTATGCCACCGTAGTTTTTATTTTTTCAACTGTAAAACATGAGCTTTGATGCATAGGATGTGAGACATTAGCAGCAAAACCAAAATCATAGACAGGAACTGCAGTCAAGTAATGAGAGCAAGAGATCCCAACTATAACTCAGATGTATTTCCCTAAATGTAATAAATGCAATTCTTCATTACCAGAATTTGAATTTAATCCCAAGGATGGGCACTGAAAGGTTCATACCGCCATCTTAAATAGGTGGGAAGCTACGACATAACAATCCATTGTGTCATATGACTGACATTGGGTATAGTAACCATAAAGAACATGGCCATGTCTGCCAACAGTGATCCAAAGCTAAATGCAAAATGGTGCTGCGATGATATCACCAATTAGCAAATACCATTAGAACATAATGATATTAAGAATAATAATAAATGTGCAGTCAATAGTTTATGGCATCCTCTTTGTGACGTAGTCTCTTAATTAAGTGATCCTGTTGTAAGCATTTGCAGGCCTACCTTTGGTTGTGATTGATTCCATCACCCATTTTCATTTTAGACTGGCAAGCAGGTTGTCCTCCAGTCAGATATCTCAAACCCCAAGCCTATCAGTTTTTGAATAAAGGAATTACTTGGTTTTCTTGTTTAGGCCTTGTTACTACAGCAGTGTTATACATCATTACATAGCAGGAAATTTATACTTTTACATACAGCTTAAAATACGAATAGTTTTTTAGTTACGAACATATACTTAAATGAGTCTAGGCTGTTTTCTCTGTCTCTCTCTCTCTCCTTTGACACATGATTTATGAATCACTTTATTGGAAATCTGGTCTGGGAGCTAAACGTGGTTTACTCTGATTGATTAGTTTTATTCATAAGTCTTTGTAAATAGTTTGTCATCATAAATTATTTTATAACTGGAGAATATTCACAATATTTATTTGTATTTGAAGTGTGAAGTCCATTTTTATCTTTCCTAAGGTATATTTTTCTTTTCTGCTATTTCTGAAGTTATGCCATGGCATCAGAAATTACAAATCATGTTATTATGGTTTTATTTTAAACATTTTTGTTGAAAATAATATTGTTGTAATATTTACACACTACGTAATTCAGTAAAAAGATGTATATATTGTGAAAGATGTTTGTCTTTTCAATAAGGCATGTTGATGTAATGATTACTTATTTATTTTTTTACTGCCTCAAACTGTTAAAACTATTCATATTTTGACACACTAGGGAAAACCTGTCTCTTCTGGCATGTGGACAGAGGAATACACAGGACTCAGGGTGAAACAACAACCTAACAATCCTTTGATTCTATCTACAACAGGGATGTCCTCAACCAGTCAAAAGAGTCATGAAGCCTACAAGCCTTCAGATTAAATGGAGTAGCCTGTATCAGCACCCAAACCTTTTTTTGGTAACCTTCATTGTCTTTATTTTACAGGACACTATATATATAATTTTTTGTCGCCAACACCAAGTATTTAATAAACTGTAGTCTGATACATATTGTCAGAAGAAAGGAAAAAAAGCCACAACAAGGTTTGGGGTAGACACCCCGTATATTGTAAGCTGGTTTCAGGAAGAAACAAAGAAATTGTTTTTCAATACTGAGTTCAAGACAGAACTGATTTCTGTGAGACAAAACGGTTGTTTAAAAGTCGGATGGAGGAAGTGAGGTCATCAGGGGTTGGAACCGGAAGTGAAATCATCAGGGTCGGAGCCAGAAGTGACATCATCAGGGTCAGATGGAATTTTCTGTAACTGGTCTGCAGGAGAAAGAGAGAAAGGGTTAGTGCACTCCGCCACCGCCTGGTCCGGCATGGACTTAGCCTCATTTGAGCCCTTTAGCTGCCTCCTATCCACACGTGTGTGACAATATATACTGTATGAGAACAATACAATTTTATTTAATAACTCATAGTGAATAAAACAGCAATTGTTTAAATAAGAATTAACATTTTTAACATATTTTTATTACAATTAAAAAATATTGCAAATGTTTTTAATACATAGCCAATATTAGATACACACTCTTTTAGTAAATTGCAATTTCAATTTAAAAATAAATTTAAAAAAATAAGCAGCAGCCTGATTGGAATTCTTGGCATCTTAAATAAATATCTACCTTGACTAAGATTTTAAATGTCAGTGGCAAGTTTCTTTCATAAGCAATACTGTACTATTTCAGATATACCATAGATCAGTCCATTTCTTCTCTTATCTATGATTCTAGAAGCAGTACTCAAAGTCCTTCACTATCCACACTCATATACAGTTCTGACAGAAGCTTTCGAACTAAAGTAACCGAGGAAGAGAACAGACTTTATTGCTTTCCCAGTAGTGGAGAACATTGTCTGATCTCAGGATATTGGGTTCATAAAGGTCTGTGTGCACTTCAAGTTCAAGTTTATTGTCATGTGTATATAGTGAAATACAATTTAGCATGTCTCTTCAGAATAGTGACAGCAATATAGAACCAACAAAAGATCCACACACAAATGTTTGTATACTCTATGTGCTTTTTTGAATTACCAATCATTTTTGCTTTTTTTTATTGCAGTGCATCTGTAACACATGATGTGCTTATGACTCGTGCACTGCTGCCTAATGAGACACGTGTGAAACCTGCAAATTTAATGAAGTTGATAGTTGAAAATGCAGCCCTTCACAAAAAGGGGAATTTCTGTGCACACAAAATGATTTAATAAAAGAGAAATTGTTCCGACATTTTATCTTACTGTAAGAAACGGTTACATTTACCCCAACAAAAAGGATTTTTGTACATAAATACTGCTGGACTTGTACAGATATTGAGAGTAGGTCACCCCACTACACCAGCTGCTATATATACACACATTGAGACACCACCTGCTTTACACATGAAATAACTGATTGTTCTAAAAATTACATTGTGATTTCTTATGATTATTACTGATATTTAACTAATTATAGTAATTGCGTCTCCTCTTTAAATTCTTAAATCTATAATCCATAATGTTAAAATAATTCTCTTACATACTGTAAATTACATTTGGCAGGGTTGATTGTTTTCTTTTTTTTTGAAAAACAGTGAATATAACTTTTTTTTTTTTTGAAGATATGGCTTATAAGCAAATTTGTGCATGCCTACGTTAAATGAAAACAAAAGGAGTGTCATGCATTGTCAATTCATTCAGAATGTGAACTGGCATAGTGGGATTTTGTGACTAGGAAAATTAAACTGTTTTTTAATACTCTTTGTTAACTTTTTTATTAGCGCAAGTACATAGAGATTGCTTTGTCATTAGTGGTAGATCCATTTAAAGTTAGGCTCGAGTCCAAATGAGATTATGCATTTCACAACCCAGGTTGGTCCTTCAGAAAATGACACAATGTGTTAACTGCAATAACACAAAGCTGAGTGAGGTTTGCAACTTTCAGGTCTATTTCAGATATTAAAGGGATGTTGTAAAATATATTCATATATATTATAACTTTAGATTTGTATTAGACAAAAACTTTGTTCCTGGAATAACCCTTCATGAATGCAAAAATCAGATGCATAAGGAATTCTGAATGGTACGTGAATGGCATGTGTAATAGGGATTGTTTTACACAGGCGGTGATCTCATTTTACTGGTGAAAAACAATCATCTTAAGTTATTCCACCACTTTTGGGTCTGTGGCAGTGTGTGTGTTTTTATTAAAAAACAGTGAACTCAAGTTTGGGCATTGGTGCGCAAGGTGGTACAGCAGAGTTGTTCCAGAGTGTTGATCGAGATATTGGCTGATTGCACATTCACATGCAGAGAGATCAGCCCAGTTTCCTCATTAGTATTTTGGGGATCGTGATTAAGGGACCTGCACCTGTTCGAGTATAAGAGGAGCCTAAGTGGTAAGAGTGAGATATCTACAAAGATGATGAGAAAGGAAGACAATACAGAAGAAAGATCCAGAGGTTAAAATGAGAAGGAAAGAAAGGAAAGAAGAAAGGCATAATTGTGGCAGAGCTGGTGCAGCGTGGAAGCAAGCAGTCAGGAAGTGGCTCCAGGTGGTGGAAGAGGACGGTACTCACAGGGCAGAGTCGCTTCTGCTGAACACCCAAGGAGCAAGAGCTAAACCACTGAGTGACTCCCGCTGAACGGCAAAGGATGGTGGCTGGTTAAGGGAGAATTCTCTGCTGAATGCCTAGGGATGGTGATGGAAATTCAGGTCAGATTAAAGGATGACTGTGCTTGCTGGTGGATGTCACCCCTTGCTGAGGAGGCCATAAGATTCAGGAAAAGAGATGCCAATTTGAGTAGATGGACATGGATCATGATGGTTTTTACTGACAGGTACTAACTGTGTTTTAACCTGTTCATTTTAACAGTTTCTTGGATATATTTATTGGATTTTTATCCTCCACTGAGAACGCTGTTTTTATTGGGTTTATTTATTAATGGAAAAAATGTAACTTTTGCTTGAATTTTTTGTTGTAATAAAATGCACTATAGACTTTTACATCATCCTTGCTGTGATATGTGTCATCAGTGTTCTATCCATCCTCAGTTTGCATTTGTTGATGTTCTGGTTCAAGATGAGTTAGTATGTCAACTGTGGGCAGCCTGGATATTACAGTACTGTACAATGACAGCCAACAGAAAGGTATAGTACGACATTTGTCCGTAGAATTTCATATGCAAGCTAACGCGTTATGAGCTAGACTAGCAAAAATTAACAAAAGGTAGCACTTGATGTGTCATCTGTTCATGATAAATTGCTTAATTTTATCTTGCACTGTAATACTGTAGGTCCCTGCCTATTTTGGAAAATTTCTGAAGTGCATGCTCTAACTATATTGAATATATATACTTTATATAAGTCATCATGTTTTACACTTTCTTTGAATACTTGCATTTGTTACCACAGTGAAACAATACCTATTTTTTATTACCTTCTCAATAGGAAGTATAATACTGAGCTGGCAATCTAAAGAAATGAATATTTATAATGGCATAATGATGCACCGGTTTATTGGTAATAGATTAGAACTGCATGGGTTTGGCTCAAAATGTGAGATCAGCAAACCAGCGTATTACTTACTGGTCACTAGACGGTTACATGATTTGTAAGAAAAACTATAAAACTCTAACACAAGAAGTCCACTTCTAGCTCGCTGCAATATCACTATCTCCAACACTACTTTCTTAGACCTGTTCTAAGTTGTAATGCTTTTAAGTCTTCACATAAAAAGAGAAGATGTCTGGGAGCCATGAATATGGCATGAATGAGTCCACGATTTGTTATGTTAATAAGAGAAAAAAAAAAAGGATCAGAAGCAATTAAAGTAGACGCAGACACAAAGAGAACATGCAGACTCAACACGGTGAAATGGCTGAGGATCTGAACACTGATGCTTTAATGATGGTCTGATTTTATGTAGTGACTTTGTGTACATTTATTATTAATATTGTCACGCTTGGGTTACAAAATTGCACAGAGGACCAGTAGAAGTTGAAGAGATTGGAATTTTATTCAAACACTGCAAACAAACATTTATCTTAAAAAAAGGTATTTCACACGAGCTCCTTGCAAAGACTTAAAACCTCCGCTTGTCAATTAAAAGCGACCAAGGATGCCAGGAGCAGGAGGGGTCTGAGAGAGAGAGAGAAAAGCAGAAAATCAATATAAGCAACTGAGAGAAGCCTGAAGAGGCTTTTTGACAAGGCGGAATACCACGCGGGAGGCAGATTACGCGATAGAGCCGGCCAGAAGGGAAAGGAGAAATGTGAAGGTAGTCAGTCTATGTTTCTTAGGGGTTTCCTAGGGTTTTTCCCAGGGGCGTCTGTGTCTTTTCGGGGGTACGATTAGCTTCGCAGCTCACAATATATTATGCAAGTCACATAATTGAAGGACAAGATGATCTATTATTTGAGGAGTTCAGTTTTTTGCGGAGGTGATGACTGTATTATGTTACTGTGTGGAGAAGAATTACTTTTATCATATTTGTAGATTCCCCATTAATGTTGAAATAACGTACAAACATGTAAAGTGTATTGATGTAAAAATTAATTTTGTAAAGCAGTACCTGGTGCTGTTCCAACACTACCTTTATGCAGACAGAGAACTTACGACAACTGTAGGAATCATCAATGTATCAACTTTCAATATTTAACCTCCACTGCTGAAGAAAACCTATAAGTTGTTAATGCATTACTTGTTCCCTGAACTAGACTTTTTTGTATAACTCTGAAAATTACATTTTTTAGTTTTTGTGACTTAATTTTTTTTAACCTATATTATTTGTCTACATATGATAGGCTTTTCTGAGCTATTCATACATTTTGTACATCACATTTGTGCTGAATGAGGGCCTATTTCAACGTGTATGACAACAAATATTACATTCAAAGTGTGTTTTATTTTTTTTTCGCAAAGATATAGACACAGGTAAAGGTAAAGATAATAGTTGATGTGATATTTCCATACGATTAGATGTATATGTTCTGTGAGTGCCTTGCATTTAAATGTAAGCCCCCGTTTCCCCTGACTGTTCTCCTTATCTATCGACCTCCAAAACCCAATTCTGCCTTTATTCCGGAAATTACTGATCTTCTCACAACACTCTGTGCTACTTCTGCCAACATCATAATCTTAGGAGATATAAATATTCATGTTGACAATCCCACAGGTTATCTCACTGCTGATTTCCTTGAGCTGCTAGATTCTCTCAACCTACAACAACATGTTGATGTTCCCACACATTCTAGGGGTCACACTCTTGACTTGGTCATTTCAAACTGTGCCCCAATCAGGAATCTACAGGTATTTGATCTTGGTATTTCAGACCACAAAGTTGTGTCATTGGAGCTGCCCTTTTTCTCCTCCCGTATCAAACCAAAACGACAGATCTACTTCAGAAATCTGAAGAATATCAATGTGGATGCCTTGGCCTTGGACCTTACATTTCTCTCCTCTGACTTTATCAGCTCCCTCTCTGTTGCTGACCTTGTGGATTTTTACAACCAGTCCCTGAGCAGTCTCCTGGACTTACACGCCCCTTTAACATCTAGGTCCGTCTCATTCTCGTGCTCAGCACCTTGGTATACCTGCGAGCTGCGAAAAATGAAAGCGGCTGGGCGTGTCCTTGAGCGGCGGCTCAAGGCCTCTGGGCGGACTGTCCATAAACAGGCTTACAGAGAACACATGAGAGCGTATGCAGAAGCTCTGAAGGTTGCACGGTCCAAGTTTTATTCCACCATCATCAGAAATGGCTCCAGCAACCCTAAAAAACTTTTTTCAACCATAAATCATCTTGTCAAACCTCCTTTACCTGCCCATTCTGAGACCACTGATGACAAATGCAACATGTATATCAACTTTTTTAAACAAAAAGTTGATAATATCCGTTTACACCTCTCTACCAAGGATATCTTGCCCTTCCCAACTGTTGACTCATTGTCTGAGACCGTCCATCCTCTTTGCTCTTTCTCTGTTGCCACACGGGAAGAGGTGGAGGATGTCATCAGGAAAATGAAACCATCTACTAGTTCCCTGGACCCTTTCCCCTCACCCTTGCTGAGGGCCAACATTTCTGCCATCTCTCCACTTATCACCAGGATAATAAATCAGTCCCTCCTGGCTGGCCATATTCCTTCTGCACTAAAAACTGCTGTCATCAGACCTCTACTGAAAAAATCCACCTTGGATCCTGAAGTTCTCTCCAATTATAGGCCCATCTCCAATCTTCCATTTCTCTCCAAAGTCCTGGAAAAAATAGTTGCAGCACAACTTCACGATCATCTCAAACTGAACAATCTGTTTGAAAAGTTTCAGTCTGGTTTTCGCCCTGGCCATAGCACTGAAACAGCCCTGGTCAGGGTCACCAATGATCTTCTGATGACGGCAGATACTGGTTCACCTTCACTACTTATCCTCCTTGACCTGACAGCTGCTTTTGACACAATAGACCATAACATCCTTCTTCACCGCCTGCAATACACTATTGGACTCTCAGGAATTGTTCTAAATTGGTTTACATCATACCTGACTGGCAGAACTGAGCATGTCGCCCTTGGCAGCGCAAAGTCCCACACCCACAACGTCGCCTGTGGTGTTCCACAGGGCTCTGTGCTGGGCCCTATCCTTTTTACTATCTACATGCTCCCCCTTGGAACTGTCATTGGCAGACATGGTTTATCGTTCCATTGCTATGCCGATGACACTCAGCTTTACCTCAGGACTACTCCCACCTCCTCTACTGCTCCTCTGCCAACATCTACATTGTCTACCTGCCTGGAGGAGATAGAGGCTTGGATGAGGCTCAATTTTCTTCAGTTGAACAGATCCAAAACAGAAGCCATCTTAGTTGGTACATCACATCATCTTCGCTCTTCTACCATCACCAGTATTACTTTCTCTGGCCAAAATATTCCTCTTTCCACATCTGTTACTAATTTGGGTGTTAGAATGGACTCCCAACTTACTTTTGACACCCACATCAAATATCTCTGTAAGTCATCTTTTTACCATCTCAAGAACATCGCCAAACTCCGCCCATTACTCACCCTGGCAGATGCAGAGAAGCTCGTCCATGCCTTTGTCTCTTCCAGGCTGGATTACTGTAATGCACTCCTCATTGGGATTCCTGGCAAGAGTATCCAGAGACTCCAGTATATTCAGAACAGCGCTGCCAGGATCCTGATGAGGGTGCGAAAGTATGATCACATCACCCCAATCCTGAAAACCCTTCACTGGCTCCCTGTTTCATTCAGAATAGAGTACAAGGTCTCCCTTCTTACCCATCAGTGCATTTATGGACATGCCCCTCTTTATCTACAGGAACTCCTTACCCCCCATAACTCCTTACGTTCCCTCCGCTCTGTACTCACTAACACTCTTCAAGTCCCCAGAACTAAGCTCAACAGCATGGGTGACAGGGCGTTTTCATCGGTGGCGCCGAGGCTGTGGAATGCCCTCCCTGATTACCTGAGAGCCCCACAGTCGACTGAGGCCTTTAAGCGAAACCTAAAAACTCATCTTTTTAGAAAGTCATTTTGTTAAAGTATTTTATAGACTCTTCTGTTCTTTTTTTTATTTTATTATTCTATTTTTACTCTGTAGCACTTTGGGATTGCTAAAATATAAAGTGCAATATAAATAAAATTTATTATTATTATTATTATTAATATATAAAATATGTACTGTGTCGCACACGTGTGTTTAGGAGACAACTAAAGGGCTTAAATACATGTGATTCCATGTAAGACCAGGGGGTGGCGAAGTGCACTAATTTTCCCTCTCGATCTTTTGCAGACCATTCTAGGAAAATCCTGCCCAGCTCTGGGGCAGCCAATGATGTCACTTTGGGTTCCGGTATTGATAACATCACTTCATTCACTGGCCTTTAAAGTTGCCATCTTGTCTCAATAGAATCAGTTCTGTTTTGGACTCAGTTGAATGAACATGTCTTTGTTTTGGAATGAGTTTTGCAGCCGGGAACAATTATACGGGTGGCTGCCCCAAACCTTCTCAATGTCTTATAGTCGTTTTTGTGACAACTGTTATTAAGTTAAATATAATGAAGGTATGGACAATTAAATCAAAGAATCAGAAACTCGAAATGAGTATGATTTAATTTTTTTGTGTTAATATTTTGGCAAAGCAAACACTATTGTCAAGCTGTTTAGGATCCTTGAAAATGTGCATTTCTTTTAAATCACAACCAGCTTGGTAGTCACATGCAGATTGTCATAAACAATGTAGATGGGTGTATTTAAATGCCTCCTGTCACTCCATCATGTGACTGATATACAGCAATAAAGGTTGCTGAGCAACACACACAAATGAGAGGGGCCAGGGCTAAAGACTGGCACAGACCATCGTACATTATGTTTTCTTTACAAATGCACTGCAGTGTGGGAGTTATGAGTTTTAAAACAGACATATTGCAAAGGTTCAGGTGGTATGAAAGAACAAAGATACAAATTTGTTATGAGCATGACAAGGCCATTCAGTTCATCAGACTTGTTTGACAATTGTCCCACTGTCTCCTCCAGATATTTTTTAAAAGCTGGAATGGTTTCTTGCTTAAGCTGCATCATTCAGCAGTTTTTCCAAATTCTCACAACACCTTGCATAAAGTGATGTGTCCCTTTTGTTCTCATTAGATGACCCATTAGATGTTATTCAATATTTAATTTAAATAATCCTATGGGGTCAACTTTAGACATGAGGCAAGTCCATTGCTTTAATAATTAGTTAATAGGCTACAGACATACAAACAGAACACAAAAGCAAACACTCAGCCAGCCTCTTTAAAGAGCCTGCCTAAACTATCGGCTATTGATGACTCTGGCTGGTCCATAAGCTATACAATACCTTTTGGACTTGAATTTCACATCATTCTTGTACAACTGGATAATGAAATGTGCTATGCCAGAGTACCCTTGAACAGTACCCTTGCAGACTACTGCTCAGCATTGTCACACACGTGTGTTTAGGAGACAGCTAAAGGGCTTAAATGCAGGTAGTTCCATGCCAGACCAGGGGGTGGCGGAGTGCACCAATTTTCCCTCTCGATCTTTTACAGACCATTCTAGGGAAATCCCACCCGGCTCTGGGGCAGCCACTGACGTCACTTCTGGTTCTGGCCTTTAAAGCTGCCATCTTGCTACCTGGAGATCAGTTCTGTTTTGGACTCGGTTGAATGAGCATGTCTCCGTTTTTTGATAACTTTTGCAGCCGTAATCGATTAAATGGGTGGCTGCCCCAAACCTTCTCGATGTCTTTTGGTCGTTTTTCTGACAGCATTTGATTCAACTATATGTTTAAAGATGATAGGCTTGAAACCTTTTAAACCTTTTAAATTTGGATATTGGATGTCTTAACTGGCAAAACCCAACATATGTGGATTGACAGAATCACATCCTCAGGACTGACTATTAACAGTGGCACTCAAAAGATAGATAGATAGATAGATAGATAGATAGATAGATAGATAGATAGATAGATAGATAGATAGATAGATAGATAGATAGATAGATAGATAGATAGATAGATAGATAGATAGATAGATAGATAGATAGATAGATAGATAGATAGATAGATACTTTATTAATCCCAAGGGGAAGTTCACATACTCCAGCAGCAGCATACTGATACAAAAAAACTATACTAAAGAGTAATAAAAATGTAGGTAAAAACAGACAACTTTGAATAATGTTAACGTTTATTCCCCCGGGTGGAATTGAAGAGTCGCATAGTCTGTCAGTGGAGCAGGACAGTGACAGCAGTCTGTCGCTGAAGCTGCTCCTCTGTCTGGAGATGACACTGTTTAGTGGATGCAGTGGATTCTCCATAATTGATATTTTAGCCTGCTAAGCGCCTGTCGCTCTGCCACAAATGTCAAACTGTAATGTAAAAGGGTAATGTTGTGAGCCCCATGACATAATCCTTGCTCACCTATCATTGCATGGTGAGAGACAGATTCAGCTCCATCATTAAATTTTCTAATGATACAAATATCATAGACCTGATCAACAACAAACATGAGAAAGCTTACAGGGGAAGATGTTTGCCTTCCAAAATATTGTTACTTACATAACAAGCAAAATTAATGTCATCAAATTAAGGAGCTGATCATGGGCTTCAAGAATCATGAAGCTGATCACGTTCCTATCCACAATAGAGGAAAATAGATAGATAGATAGATAGATAGATAGATAGATAGATAGATAGATAGATAGATAGATAGATAGATAGATAGATAGATAGATAGATAGATAGATAGATAGATAGATAGATAGATAGATAGATAGATAGATAGATACTTTATTAATCTCAAGGGGAAATTCACAAAAGCAGTGGAGTGTGTCACCAGCTTTACATTTCTTGGAGTTACTGTCACTGATGAACAGAATTGGATACAACACATCACAAACTATAGTCAGGAAGGCCCACCAATGTGTTTATTGAGGAAATCCTTAATGTCATTGTATACTGTATATGGTTATGGTTGGGAGCAGATGCTGATAGCGTGTTGCCGCACCCACCGCAGCACCTGGATTGTGACCCAACTGCAACGGGTGACACCTCAGCACCACACTGGAACAGTGTGATGTTTTTTACGGTGGCTGTCGTGTCAATCCTGTCACCAACCCCCAAGTAATTTGGAGGACCAACTTGCAGGGCTGGATGCAGGTTAACATCATACCCAGGACAAAGCAATTTCAAGGATCCAATGGAGTAGAGTCACTTCTGGCATTTACGGAATTCGAACTGGTAACCTTCAGATTGTTGACGCAGATTCCCAGCCTGAGAGCCACCACTCCGCCTCATTGTGTATGCTCACCAAATACTCCAGGTGCACAGTAAAGTACATCCTCACTGGCTGAATTACTAGGATTAGTAGTACCGTCATGAGTATGGCACCTGCTCACCTCAGGACAAGAAAGCATTAAAGAAGGTGGTGAAGTTGGATCAGAATATCACACACACATCTCCATTCTCTTCAGGACAAATATAGCATACACTGACTTAGAAATGCAGACAGTATAATTAAAGAACTTAGCCATTTCACATGGACACTTTTTTCCTCCTCTGTTCTAGAAAACATTACAGGACAATTCACACTGTGGGGAACAGCCCGGACACAGACAGGTAGACATGTTGGTTTCACCACACACACGTTTATTGTACATAATATTTACAATAGAAGTGCACAATCCCAGTGCCTCAGCACCAATCACCCCTTAAGTCCTTGGCCACACTCACAATGCCTTTACAGTCTCTGGTCCGCCTCCACTCCTCTCCACCAAGCTTTGTCCTCTTCCACCCGACTCTTGCCCCTGACTGGAGGGAGGCGGCCCCTTTTATACACCCCGAATGGACTCCAGATGTATCCTAAGGGCTTCCGGGGCCACACCTCTGTGTGGCAGAAGCTCTGTTGGTGTATCCGGAAGTCCACCGGGTGTCCCCAATACTCTTCCCCCCAGCACTTCCGGGTGTGGCGGAAGTACTGAGGTCCAGGGCTCCCAAGGCATCGGGGCGCCCCCGGCGGTGACCACGGGCCCCTACAGGGTTGAGCTTCCAAGCTCTGTACCCAAGGTCCCCAAAGCAACCAGGGAGGACGCCCCCTCGTGTCCTGGTGGAGGCACAAGCCCTCCTCCGCTCCTCCTGGGCATCCCAGTTGGGCATGAACCCCCGCCGGGTACCACAACACTAATAGGAGTAGATTCAGAGTTTGCTTTTTTGTTTTTTTTCACAGGTACAGTTGTGCTTGAAAGTTTGTGAACCCTTTAGAATTATCTATATTTCTGCATAAATATGACCTAAAACATCATCAGATTTAATATTCGATCATTTTCCTCAATAAATAAATGACCAAGTATAATATTTTTGTCTTATTTGTTTAACTGGTTTCTCTTTATCTACTTTTAGAACTTGAGTGAAAATCTGATGATGTTTTAGGTCATATTTATGCAGAAATGTAGAGAATTCTAAAGAGTTCACAAACTTTCAAGCACAACTGTAATAAGGCACTAATGGATACTTATACTGACAGCTTTATGGATGTTTCTTGTACGGTATAGATCATCTTTTGATTGTCTGTTGTTAGAATTGCACTACTGTTATTAGTCGATGAGACACAACATGCAAGTAAGAATTTTGTTGTATTAAGTTCACATAACACGTTTCAAGTTACATTTGCTCATTGGCTACAATTCTCGGAAGGTGGGTCTCAACCAGTCTAACAACAAAGATGTGCCTATAGATACCAAAATGATTTGTTGGCGCTCATTTACTCTGTTTAGAGTTGTTAGTTTATTAAAGAAAACATGGTTTAATAATCTCATATGATTGCTTTTAATAGTGTTTATAGGCTCCCAAAACAGTACGCACTGTTTTATTATATTGAACACTGCATAGATCAGGAGAAATTTCCTGTTTGTCACAACCACCTTTCGTGGAACACACTGCAAAATATGTGCCAATGCAGAGCATTCATTCCCATGCTTGGTTTACAACAAACACAGTACTAGATGTGGCTTCTTGTTTGCATCAATTCACCAATCAGGTTTAACTCTTGGTAATACTCTTAAAGCTGAAGGCTCACTTATTACACCCCATACACAAACAGATTACAATTTCAAAATGTAAATACACCAACACAAAATCCCATTTTACATTTCCTTCTACAAGCCCGTTTTGTTTTTTTTGTTTAAACTACCCACGTTTAAGACAATGATTACATCTTGCCTGAAGAAGGGGAGCCAGAGTTGCCTCGAAAGCTTGCATATTGTAATCTTTTTAGTTAGCCAATAAAAGGTGTCATTTTGTTTTACTTCTCACTACATCCGTAATGGCTAACACGGTACAACACCCTAGTACTACATATTTAAGACAGGTAATTAATTCATTTAAAAATATTTGCTATCTCTTGCCCTATATGTACTATCAATGCTTTTCATCATATTTGCATGTGTCTGAACCTCTTTTTTTTATTTTTTATTTTATTAAAAGCAAGTAACATTCCATACAATCAGATAACAACAACAACAACATTTATTTATATAGCACATTTTCATACAAAAAGTAGCTCAAAGTGCTTTACATAATGAAGAGAAGAAAAATAAAAGACAAAATAAGAAACTAAAATAAGACAACATTAGTTAACATAGAAAGGAGTAAGGTCTGATGGCCAGGGTGGACAGAAAAAACAAAAAGAAACTCCAGAAGGCTGGAGAAAAAAATAAAATCTGTAGGGGTTCCAGGCCACGAGACCGCCCAGTCCCCTCTGGGTATTCTACCTAACATAAATGAAATAGTCCTCTTTGTAGTTCGGGTTTTTCATGGAGTCACTTGATGCTGATGGTCATACAGACTTCTGGCTTTTAATCCATCCATCATTGTTGGAACATCATGGTGCTTTGGGTAGATGGTGGTGGCGCACGCCACCACCAACAGGACACCGGAAAAGGAAACAGAAGAGAGAGTAGGGGTTAGTACAGATTTTGAATGAATAGTTATTATAATGAATTGGATATACAGAGCATCAGGATTAAATTACAGTGAAGTTATGAGAAGGCCATGTTAAAATAATGTGTTTTCAGTAGTTTTTTAAAATGCTCCACTGTATAAGCCTGGCGAATTCCTACTGGCAGGCTATTCCAGATTTTAGGTGCATAACAGCAGAAGGCCGCCTCACCACTTCTTTTAAGTTTTGCTCTTGGAATTCTAAGGAGACACTCAGTTGAGGATCTGAGGTTACGATTTGGAATATAAGGTGTCAGACAAGGTTTATAAACCATAAGCAGAATTTTAAAGTCAATTCTGAATGACACAGGTAACCAGTGTAGTGACATCAAAACTGGAGAAATGTGTTCGGATTTTCTTTTCCTGGTAAGGATTCTAGCAGCTGCATTCTGCACTAGTTGCAAATGATTGATGTCTTTTTTGGGTAGTCCTGAGAGGAGTGCGTTACAGTAATCTAGCCGACTGAAAACAAACGCATGAACTAATTTCTCTGCATCTTTCGATGATATAAGAGGTCTAACTTTTGCTATGTTTCTTAGGTGAGAAAATGCTGTCCTAGTGATCTGATTAATATGCGATTTAAAATTCAGATTACAATCAACGGTTACCCCTAAGCTTTTTACCTCCGATTTGACTTTTAATCCTAATGCATCCAGTTTATTTCTAATAGCTTCATTGTATCCATTATTGCCAATCACTAAGATTTTGGTTTTTTCTTTATTTAATTTGAGAAAGTTACTATTCATCCATTCTGAGATACAGGTTAGACATTGTGTTAGCGAATCAAGAGATTTGGGGTCATCAGGTGCTATTGATAAATACAGCTGTGTGTCATCAGCATAGCTGTGGTAGCTCACGTTGTGCCCTGAGATAATCTGACCTAATGGAAGAATGCAGATTGAGAAGAGCAGCGGACCCAGGATAGAGCCTTGTGGAACACCATATAGAATATCATGTGTCTTTGAGTTATAATTACCACAACTAACAAAGAATCAAGCTTAACAGAACTAAATTCAACCCCCACCTGAGAGAAATGGAGGAAGACCAACAGCCAGACTAAAACTTTAAGAGTAGAAAAGAGGGAAGATAATCCTTTCCCCCTAATATAAATGCTTATTCTAAAATGTTATTGATTAAATCCTGTCAGGTTTTTAAAATGTTTTGAGTAGAATTTGATTTTTTCTAATTTCAAATAGTATATAACATCAGTTACCCACTATCTTAAAATAGGTGAGCTAGGATTCTTCCAGTTGAGCAAGATATGTCTAAGCGCCAATAGTGTAGTAAAGGCAATTACAGTTTGCTTGGGAGTACACTATACACAGCTGTTAGAGGATCAGGAGGGATTGTGACATCAAGGCTGTCTGATAGGCTTCTCTTCACTGGCGCTTCCTCTCTCGAGCATGTTCCCGTAAAGCTTGCCTCTTTGATTCTATCATTAATTTTTGAGGCACCTTTCTCACCTCCTGTCCAGTTTTATGCTTTTGGTCTTTGATGACAACTCTCTCAGCATGCGCCTTTACTTGTCCTTGTGCGTCTCACATTTGCAGTTCCTCTTTCACCAAAGCCACACTGACCAATCAGATTGCTCTGAGGAGCTGGACACACAGACCTAGAATTTTATTATATAGTAGATGTGTTTGTAAGTTTTCTATTAATGTTCAGCATACCAGTAAAACATTGTTTTTGAAATTCATACCAGAAGAAAAATTTTGTCTGGTATACCTGGGAAAGTGGTATATCACCCACTTCTACTATGACAGCATATATACAGTGATTGCAAGACGGCATTTATGACAGAACTCCACAATTAGAAATAACAAAAAGGGGGCAAAAGAAAAAAAATGGTTGTATTATTAACAACCAGTAACGGTGCACTGCATGATAACGTGCAGTGAATACACTTGACTTAAGCATTCATAGTTTTTATACTCTTTCTCTGTAGCATTCATTGCTCAGAGATTGATGCGCTTGCTGCTTCCTGAGCAGCTCTTCTTTTCTCCACCCTAGCAGCCTGCTTCTTCTCTTCTTTCGTTGGCAACTTTTCACGTTAAAACTGATTAAGTCAGTGTTTGTGTCGCAATTACTTAGTATGTTTTCTTTAATTTTTCACATAAGCTGGCACTTAAGTCTACAATCTGCCTCAAGAATGATTTAAGATATGAAGAGTTTGGGGAAGTGACACGAGGGTGGTAGGGATGAGAACAGTGCCTGTGCAGCCGCTGCCTAGACTTGTTTTTTCAATAAAATAAAAAGAGGAATAACCTTGGAGGTCAATCATCACCCCGAAAGAGGATAGTAGACATCATGTAGTATATGTGTATGAAATTTTAGGTCAATAGCTCAAACGGTTTTGCTATAGGTGATTTAAAATCCTGGACAGACAAACAAACAGCCACGGTAAAGATACTAAGCCGAAAGGGATGGATAATCACAGATAGAATACAAAGTAAAAAATAATGAAATAAAACAGGAAACTGCTGCCCTTCTGGGCCTAAATGTACAGGTCTTGCATGCCTGCCTAACTAGTGAGTTGCCTCATCCACTTGCTTGCAATAATACCTGACAAACACACTCCACTTCTCATGTGGTCACTTCTCTTTCTCTCTCTCCAGACCCTGGCCTCTCTACCTCTCACCACTCGCCTGTTTGCACCCCAATCCTCCCTACTGTGCATTCAGTATGTCTCTGATTGTTAAGGGGCTTTATACCTCATCCAACCCTCATGTCACCTTTACACTGAGTTTTCAGTGAGTCCAAAATGGCCATGTCTCCAAAGAAACTCCATCTTCTTTCTTGGACTGTTTTCCTCAAGGTTTGTGGAGTTATTTTCAATTCTAGTGTTTAGTACCTTTTATGTTGTTGCACCTATGTAACGCTCTTTCAGGCTTCTAGAATAAGTGCAGAGATTACTTCCCTCATGTGGACTCTTAAAAATTAATGGTCCCAAAGTGATTCTTCAGAGCAATGCCATGGGGAAGCTATTTTTGGTCCTCAAAAGACCCATCCACGTGAATGCCCCAGAAAGATCCTTTATTTAGATCCATAACAGGCTCCATACAGCACATAGCCATTAATAGATGGTAACAGATATTGTGAAATACCAATGGGTCATGATTTTAAAAGGACTCTTTCTGCATGCGTCCAGTAACACAGGCTGAGCACAGCTTTTCTTATTTTGCTAGTGTCCTTCTAGGCAGCTTACCACACATTAAAGATTTTCTAAATATTATGAAATTATTCAAAGCATAAAGAACCAACTTCATATGCAAAGAACCCTCCCCACAATGAAATGGTTCAAGCAATGGTTCTACAAAGAACCACACAACTCAGTAAAGAACCATAAAGTGCCATTAAAGACCTATATTTTTAAGAGTGGGGTGCCCCTTTTTACTTCCCTGGCACCATCAAAGAATGTTTTGTAGCAGTGCCCTTTTATCTCTCACTAATATGACCATGCTGAGCTCTTTCTTCATCCTCAGTTAGCTTTTTCTGCTCCTGCAACCTTGTACCTCATGACATACCCTTTTACAATATATTACAGCCTTTCTTGATTCTTTTCTTTATAATAAATTTTATAATTCTTTTGTATGTACAATTCATGTTCTGCCACCTGTCTTTAGTGGTGTTATGAAAAATCTTTTGTCAAGGGGAGAAGAACAACAGAGCAAACACAAATTTTAAGGGGCTCATTAAGAAAATAGTTATTAAGCAGACGGGAATCATTAACATAAGACAGAACAAACCTTGCAGCAAAATCATGATGCTAAAGAAATTTTGCAGACAATAATCAAAATAGTCAAAGCCAGAAAGTCTTCACCTTTAAACTTTCAATTTCTCTACACAATTTGTTTCTTTTGATACAAGAAAAACTTCAGACACTTTCTTGTGGGTGCCTCCAAGTTTTACAGTAGAAGGCTGATGACATTTTTACAAGGGTAGCCATTGTTATAAACAATATTTGCAGCATTAATGGAAAACAAAGCACAAGATGGAAGTGACCATAAAATAAAATGGAGATGGGAAAAGGTCACAAAACGAATAAGAATTTGGAAATTTTAAACACATCAAGACAATGTCAACTGCATTCATGACAAGAGGCATGTGTAACATAACAGGAGGTGCTTGTAGCATCCTCACTTTCAGTGGTGAAATCATTCCTAACTCAGCACAACCTGAAAGGTACCATCAGACTTAATCCTGTTAATTTTGACATGCATTATATTATTATTTCACCTATGAATTTATAGTGTAAAAGTTTTTCTTTTTGTTCTTTTTGTTTTCTTTTTGTTCTTATTTGTGAGTAAATATTATTTATATTGATATTTCTACAGACTTTTCAAGGAACTTACAGGTGATGTTTTGCGAAAAATGTTCCGTAGGCTGTTTTCTTTCACACACGGTAAAAAAGTATTTAAGGGGTAATGGATTTTAAAAAGTAATACCTATAATATTTAGTTTTAGGACAACTTCATTTATCTTACAGCTCCAACTGTCAAGTATCAGTATTACCATTCGTCACTGTCAGCATTCACCGTCCTTCTTCCTGACTCCTCAATTAATGTGAGGGTCATTTCTCACCCTGTTTGATTTTTAAATAGTTTTCTTGTCAAGTATTACTTATCATATGTCACAATCAATATTTGTCATACATGCCTCAGATTTCTTTGCTCTTTGCATTCATCAAATTATTTTATTCAGCCCACTTATCTGGTATCATTTATTTTTATGATGTATTAATCAATCCACTTTTGAAGTTTAAACTTTTTTTATGAAATTTCTTTCACGTTGTCTCTTAGTTATCAATATATTTGTTACTGTGTCAAATTTCATGTCACCATTCATTTTTCTGTCTTGTTTTATTCAAATCTGTGCCAATTCTCCCTTTAGTTTGAGCTTTTAATAACACAAAGTGAGAAGCACATTATGTACAGAACATCAGTGCATCACTCCCCTCTCTATGTTTATACAGTATAATACATCTGCACATTTGTTAGCCCTACATTGTTATTACAGGATCAAAGTCTGTTTCTGTGCTATCCAGTAGACGCCATTTTCCAAATGAGGACAGTGAAGTTTAAAAATAAAACTTTAAATTGAACCACTGTTAGTAAGAGCTGATAAACACTGTGATGGAACTGGGCGTCAGCAAGCCCCAAACCCCCAAAGATGATTACACAAAGACGTACGGGTTCAAATAAAGCAGTGTTTATTCAACACAATACCTCCCCAAAAGGTAGACAAAATTAAGTCACGAGATCTGTCTCTCCCAATCCTCTTTCATTTCCGCTCACCTTCGCACTACCTTCCTCCAGCTGAGTGTTGCCTTCATTCCTTGCAGTTCCGACTTGTTTGGATAAGGGAGCGCGGTCCCTTTTATTGAGGACACAGAAGGTCCTCAATCGGGCCATAGCTACTGCCCGATCAAAGTACTTCTGGGTTATACAGAAATTCCATATTCTGGGGAGTGCATCTCCCTGCAGCGCCCCCTTGCTGTACCCACAGACCACAGCAGGGCTGTACTGCCGAACTACATCTCCCAGCATGCCTTACTGATTCCTTACTGGGTACAATATACAAGGCTGCTGCCATCTAACTTCCAGGGTTAAATAAAGAGTAATCAGCGACAGCTTCTTCCGATGGGCTGCCCATCCATCCTCTCCGACCATCACTTCCAAGTCTGAAACCTTTCTCTCCCATGGCTGGGATGCCTTTCTGAGATCTTGGACCCTCCCACCTGGGTAAGGAACCATCCCCTCTTCTGGTCGGGATACCCATCCAACCCATGTGTCATTTACAACATAATAGACTACAGTGATCCCTCGCTATATCGCACTTCGCCTTTCGCGGCTTCACTCCAACGCGGATTTTATATGTAAGCATATTTAAATATATATCGCGGATTTTTTGCTGGTTCGCGGATTTCTGCGGACAATGGGTCTTTTAATTTCTGGTACATGCTTCCTCAGTTGGTTTGCCCAGTTGATTTCATACAAGGGACGCTATTGGCAAACGGCTGAGAAGCTAGATTGCTTACTCTTCTCTCTCTCTTGCGCTGACTTTCTCTGATCCTGACATATGGGGATTGAGCAGGGGGGCTGTTCGCACACCTAGACGATACGGACGCTCGTCTAAAAATGCTGAAAGATTATCTTCACATTGCTATCTTTTGTGCAGCTCCTTCCTGAAACGACATGCTGCACTGTGCTTCGCATACTTAAAAGCTCGAAGGGCACGTATTGATTTTTGACTGAAAAACAAACTCTGTCTCTCTCTCTCTCTCTCTCTGCTCCTGACGGAGTGGGTGTGAGCTGCCGCCTTCAACAGCTTTGTGCCGCGGTGCTTCGCATACTTAAAAGCCAAACAGCCCTATTGATTTGTTTGCTAGAGATTGTTTTCTCTATCTATGTGACATTCTGTGCTCCTGACACGCACTCCTTTGAAGAGGAAGATATGTTTGCATTCTTTTAATTGTGAGACAGAACTGTCATCTCTGTCTTGTCATGGAGCACAGTTTAAACTTTTGAAAAAGAGACAAATGTTTGTTTGCAGTGTTTGAATAACGTTCCTGTCTCTCTACAACCTCCTGTGTTTCTGCACAAATCTGTGACCCAAGCATGACAATATAAAAATAACCATATAAACATATGGTTTCTACTTCGCGGATTTTCTTATTTCGCGGGTGGCTCTGGAACGCAACCCCCGCGATGGAGAAGGGATTACTGTATACACCAGGAGGGCATGTTACAAATTGAAACACATAGAAAATCAAATAAACACAAATTGTCAACAAAATTGAAAGTACACCTCATGAGAAAGACTTAGGAGTCATAATGGGCTCATCACTATCAACTGCCACAGTGTTCAGAAGCCATTAAGAAGACTAACAAAATGTTAGGTTATATAGCGCGATGTGTGGAGTACAAGTCCAAGAAGGTTATACTGAAGATTTATAACACACTGGTGAGGCCTCATCTAGAGTACTATGTGTAGTTTTGGTCTCCAGGCTACAAAAAAGACATAGCAACGCTGCAAAAAGTCCAGAAAAGAGCAACTAGGTTGATGCATTTTAGCTCCACATTCCTGACGCGGCTTTATAAATACACTGAAATTAACTGCATATTGTTTATTAGTGTAATGCATCTGATTGTAATTAACCTGTAGCAATATAATGGTCCAGGGAATAGCCATAGTATTCCAAATACCATAACTGCTTTAACATTGTTACTCTCACTGCATCTTGTTCTTCTTTTTGCAGCTCCTGTTATGGGTTGCCACTGTGGATCATCTTTTTCCATATTACTCTCACTGCACCACTCGGAGTATTTATATCACTGTATCTGAGTGTGAATCACAGCAGCAGCTGATCGGAAAGAGAATTATTGGTATACAGTTTCAAGTACACACTACCTCAACCACAGCAAAAAGCATCAAAGCCTTTCCTGTACGGACCTCGCGTTTCAGAAACAGTTTCATCCCAAGAACTATAAACGCACTCAATCAGTCCATCAAGTGCTCCTTGTGGAACTGTTTGTACTTATAAGTACAATCACCTCACTGTAAACTTACACTACAGTTATAATATTGCACAACCTGCGCTACTTTATAAAGCGCGTATGATGACAATATCATTTTTAAGATGAAATGCAGCAAAATATGTTGCTTATATTATACAGATAAAACTTTAACTTCATTTAAATAATCTGTATTGTCAATAATTAAACATGTGAGGACACAGTGCCGCAGCGTATAGCTAGTTCACGGATAGCTCCTGCCTTGCGCTGTATTCTTGCTGGTGCTGACGCGACACTGGAAGGATAGACGAATAGAATAATTAAACATGTACTACGAAGATATTTCAATGTTCCTTAAAAGTTTTGAAGAATCGGCGTTCTAAGCTTACAAATGGCTCAATTACAGAGCTGATTGTGTGGCGATTGGGTTTTTGGAGAAAGAAAAGTAAGGACAGGAATTGGAGGTTAGTACGTTTGAAAGAGACAGTACTTCTGTAATAAATTATTTCATCGAAGGTCGCACATGGCGCAGCAAGCCTCTTGCATGAGATATAAACAATCACTGCGCCACCGTGTTCCCATGTTTAATAACATGCTTTCATTCCTATCATCATGAAAATGATATCACGTATACATCTCAGTATTTTAATTATTCAGAGAGCTGTAATATCTCGAATGTAATGGATTCTGTGTCCTGTCGGAGAAAGAGAAAGAACGGAAGCACGTAGTGATTCACACACATAGAGCACATAGAAGATCAAACACAGAACAAAGCATTTAACGTGCTACTTGAGAAACTAGTAAAATAAACGATTTTAAGATGAAGTTTATGATTTTCTACTTTAATGGCAAAATACACTACGTGATTAAAGTGGAAATTTCGAGATTAAAGTTGACATTTCGTGCTTTTTTCCCACTGTGTGCCTATTTTTTTGTCTGTACCCTAATAAGCTTTCATATGACTCTCAGACGGTGGGCTACGACTTGCCTTTTCACGGTGACTTTGATATGTGATTTCTTTTTTATTTCGGGCACTGTGCGACTTTGTGAACTCAATCTTTCGAGTTTCTCCGACACTCTGTCACTCGATCAACTTTCTTTTGTTGATTATACCACTGTTTAAACCAACAAATAGTACGTTTTTCCTTTGCCTCCACTTGGTATTCGCTGAAATTCTTATATTTTCCCCTGTGCTTTTCCCATTGTCTTTTCTCAGAAGGCTATTTATATCGATTTGCATATTCAAAGAGGCGTAATTCTGGGAGGAGTTGGGGCAGGACAGAAGGCACATGCACGTGCGTTACTTTTCACGCTGATCGGGATTTATGTAGTGGAAGAACGTGAAAGTTTGCGTGCGCAAAGATTCCTGCATCTGGATTTTTCTGTGCATACGCACAATCCCGCTTTTGTGCTTACGCCATGTTATAGTGTGAGTTCTACGCACGGCGTTATACATGAGGCCCCTGGTGTTTTTTTTAGAAGAATTAAGTGCATACGATTGGAGAGCTTTGTTGGACTGAATGGCCTGTTCTCATTTAATGTTCCAGTACAATTTGGGTATAACATTTGGTATAATCTCAGCAAGGAAAATGACTGTGAGCCAAGAGTTTGGAGAAGTAATCACACATAAGAAGTGTAGCACAATTTGGAGACCAGGAGTTCTGTTTGCTGAATGCACCATAAGCTTTAACTTCACCACTTAGATCTCAGTAGTGATCTAGCTGCCATGATTAAAAAGACTGCCCCAGTCAGGGATTCTGTTGGGTCAAAGTCTATGAATCATTAATTCATAAAACACTTTTCAGAGAGTTTCACTATCAAAATTCTGTTTACCCAGCAAGCAAGACTATAACATATCAACATTATGTCCTGCACTGAATCATTTTAATATAAATTACAGAAAAACTGAGTTGAAGGAGTCATTAGTAAGAAAGAACATGGGGGTCTATTTGCTGTAAAGTTGGTACAAAATAAAGCAACAAGTGTGGCAACTGGTGTTTTGATCAGCAAACATTGATTGTCTTCCCGAGTGATCACTTGTGGGTAAATGGTGACAGTGTGAGGACCGCACAAATAAAGGTGAGACTACTGTCCGTCATTTTCATACACAGCAGTTAAGAGACTAGTGGCCCTCTATTTGTATAGAAAAGTTTTTTGTTTTTTTTATAAATAAGCCAGAGTGGGACCGCCAGGGTTTATTGTATGTGTGTATTTGGTTAGATTAATGAAAACGTCCTACCTTGATTTCCTCTCCTTTTTATATTCAGAATACATGGTGACCAATTTTTTTCCAAGTTTTTTTTGACACAGTTCCATTTTTTGTTACCCCTCATGCTTATTATTTTATTTTTTTTGTTGGCTACATTGTTAACTTTGAAATTTACTACCTTATACTTTTCCTTGTTTCACTAACAGTTAATATTGCTTCATACTATTGTTCATGGTAATTATAAAGTGAAAATTTTAATTTATAAACTGCAATTAGGTGGAGGAACTGACAAAAAGGAATCACAACACCAACTGGTCTTGAATGTCCCCAAGAAAAAATAGCTCGTAGTGAAAGTTAGGAGGCACAAAAAGAGTCACATAGCGTCAGTATCGATAGAGAAACATGGCTTCTGGGTAATACAGATCTCGGATAATTTGGTGTGAACCCATCAGTGTGAAGTCATACTGAAAAAGGAATGTTATCACATTGGACAAAATGGCCATCTGGGAGCTTGTAACAGCTACCCATAAAAAAACCAAAGCATCCGATTTACTTTAAGTTAAAGGGTTCAACCTCAAACTCTGCACGATATAAAGCCAGTTATACAGTATATTTTTGTATTTTACAAACTGTCCTTAGCTCTTCAGTTTGGCATAATAGAGTGAAGTGCAATATCAACACTTAACTCAGCAAGTTTGAAAGCAGTTCTTACCCTAAGTCAGGGGTCTTCAATCACAGTCTGTGATATCCCATGTAGTGGGAAAGTGGCCCCAGCCTACACTTGGAACATCTGATAGTTTATGTACTGAACAGGATCAGTGGAGAGATGAGACACAGACAAAAATTGAAGGGTGAATGGTGCAAGTTTATTTACAAGAGTGCTGTACAACAAAAAAAATGCAGTAGTGTCAGGCAAGCTTTGAGGCACAGTCCTTCAGCACTGACACTTCTTCAGAAATAAAAACAAAAAAAAGGGAAAATATGGTGTATTTACAAAAACAGTGCACTCCTACAAAAACTACACACACACTCCAACAATGAAGGTAGTTTTCCTTTATCTCTGGCTCAAGAAGATCCTCCAACAGGAAAAAAAGAAAAAAAATGCACAAGAACAAAAACAAGTGTGTGTATATTGTCACGCTTGGGTCACAGATTTGCACAGAAACACAGGAGGTTGTAGAGACAGGAACTTTATTCAAACACTGCAAACAAACATGTCACTTTTTCAAAACTTTAAACGTGCTCCTTGACAAGACGGAGATGACAGTTCCGTCTCACAATGAAAAGAATGCAAACATATCTTCCTCTTCAAAGGAGTGTGCGTCAGGAGCAGGAAAGGACAGAGAGAGAGAAAGGCAAACAATCAATCAAAAACTGGCAGGTGCTGTTTGGACTTTAAAGTCTGCGAAGTACCATGCGGATCACACGATAGATCAGCCGATAGTAAGCCCAGCAAGCAAGGGAGCAATGTGAAGGTAGTCTTTCAGCGTCTTTTTTTTTTAACCTGTAGGGGTGCGATCAGCCCCCCAGGTCACACCCCCTCTCTCAGCTTTTTTCACATTTTCGTGAATCAAGCGACATTCCAAACCAGGCTCAAACAAGCGTGACAGGACATCAGGATTAACATGTTCAGTGCCGGATCGATACCTCATTGTAAGGTAAAACTGTAAGGTTGCAAACCCAAAAAGCATCTCATAAGACAAAAGTTTGTTTCCTTCTGACGGTATAACCACTAAAGTGGAGCGTGATCTGTCACTAATGTGAAATTTCAACCCCATAAAAAATACCAAAGCACTTCCATGGCCCATTTTATTGCCAAGCATTCTTTTTCAATGGCCGAATAATTACGCTCCCTAGGAAGCAATTTCCTACTCAAAAATGTGATAGGGTGCTCTTCCCCATCAAAAACCTGAGACAGGACGGTGCCTACACCAAATGCACTTGCGTCCGTCTGTAGAACAAAATCCTTGGAGAAGTCGGGATTCCACAGAACTGGATAAGAAGACAAAGCAGTTTTCAAATCACAAAAGGCATGTTCACAAACGTCTGTCCATACAACAGGGCGGTTTTTCCTGCCTCTAGTAAGATCTGAAAGAGGAGCAGCTCTATTTGCAAAATCAGGGATGAATCTTCTGTAATAACCTGCAAGCCCCAGAAAGGCACGTAATTGTTTCTGCATTTCTGGACATGGATAAGCAAGCATCTCTTCCACTTTTCTGAATTGAGGCCTGAGTAAACCCCTGCCCATGGAGTAGCCCAGATAATGAGTCTCAGACATACCCAATTTACACTTCTTGGGGTTAGCTGTCAAACCAGCCTGTCTTAAGCTTTCAAGGACAGCCTGGAGACGTTCTAAATGTGTTTGCCAATCATTACTGAAAATCACGACATCATCGAGATACGCCCCAGAATACTCGGAATGAGGACGCAAGATCTGGTCCATCATGCACTGGTTAGAGGCGCGCCATGAAGACCAAATGGGAGTCTAGTAAATTCATAAAGTCCGTCAGGAGTCACAAATGCTGTTTTCTCGCAACTGTCAGCCTCAAGAGGCACCTGCCAGTAACCTTTTGTGAGATCCAGTGTGGAGATATAGGATGCCTGACCCAGTTTTTCCAACAGTTTGTCAACACGGGACATTGGATAAGCATCAAATTTTGAGACTTTATTCAAGCACCTGAAATCAATACAGAAGCAAACCAAGCCGTTTTGCTTTGGGACTAATAAGACCGGACTACACCAGTCACTTTTACTTTCGCGAATTACACCCAATGCCAGCATCTTTTTTACTTCCTCGCGCAGAATATTCCATCATGCTTCCAGAATCCAATACGGGCGCATCTGCACCCTAATACCAGGTTCAATAATGATTTTATGTTCTGCAAGATTAGTCATGCCTGGCAAGTCTGAAAAAACATCAGTGTTCCGTTCAATCAAAGGTAACAAATCTGTCTTTTGCGAGTCCGTCAAATCGTTACCAATGGCAACATCAGTCTGAGAGGCAGCAGCCAAAGAAGTGTACCCCCCCTGCGGGTCATGGCATTTCTTCAAGAGATTAGCATATAAAACCTGGAATGGTTTGTGCCGGCCCGGTATTCTAACCTTGTAATTTACTGGCCCCATACATTCCTCAATAATGGCAGGGCCCTGCCATTTCGCTAGGAATTTGTGCGGATCCGTTGGAATCAATACCAGAACACGATCACCAAGTTTAAATTCACGGAGCTTACAGTGTCTATCATAAAGACGTTTCTGAGTTTCCTGCTCACGTCGCTGATGCTCCACAGCAATAGAAGAACATTTAGAAATTCTTTCTTGCAACGAAATTCCCCTATCTCCAAAGCTCGGCCCGTGAGCTGTTGTCCCGAATCCTGTCCATTCCTCTCGTACAACATCCAAGAAGCCTCGCGGACGCCTGCCAAACAACAACTCGAATGGACTCAAACCAGTGGAGGCCTCTGGTGATTCCTGTACCGCAAACATAATAAAAGGCAGGACAGAGTCCCAAGATGTCGGATCATCATGAGCAACTCGCCTGATCATCTGTTTTAAAGTTTTGTTAAATCGTTCAGTCAAACCATTCGTCTGTGGATGGTAAACAGTGGTACTCAATTTCTTAATAGCAAAGCTGTCACACAATTGTTTCATCACGAGAGAAGTAAAAGGCATGCCCTGATCAGTTAAAATTTCTCTAGGGATGCCAGTACGAGTGAAAATCTCACACAAAGCTTTGGCTACAGTGGAGGAACTGGCTTTTTTCAAAGCAGCCACTTCTGGATATTGCGTTGCATAGTCAACCAACACAAGCATATATTGATACCCAGTTTTAGTTTTAGGTAGAGGGCCTACTATATCTAATCCCACCCGTTGGAAAAGGACTTCCAAAATAGGAGAGAGGGGAGCCCGAGGGGGTTTATAAGTAGAGACGATTTGACAATCAGGACAAGAAGTACAGAATTGCTCTACATCTTTCCCCATATTCAGCCAATAAAATCGTTTTGATAAACATTCTCTAGTCTTATCAGTCCCTAGGTGCCCACCCAAGATGTGAGAGTGAGCTAATTGCAAAAGAATGTCCCTATGTACTTCAGGTATAACTAACTGTTCAATAAATTCCCCGACTAAATAATCTGATATCACTCTAAAAAGGCAGCCGTCTTTCTCAAGAAAGTGTGGGGTTTTTAAGCCCCTGGATGCAAGCTCTTGGTAATAAGAGTCACTAGCAGAGCGAGCCTGTTTAAATGCATATTCTAATGAGCTATCAGCATGCTGCAAGCACACAAAATCCGTCTGCTCGCTAGTGCTCGGTTCTTGTTCAGAGGCATTTGCAAGTTGAGAAGTTGTAGATGGGCCAGCCAGCTGCTCTGGGAAATTGGGCGGGCTGTCACCCTCAGTCTCACTGGAGACATCGGGTTCAATATCTAGTCTGGGCTCGAGAACTTCCCCAACAGCCACTTCGGGTTCAGTATTTATATGGGGCTCGAGATCTTCCCCAATAGACAGTTCTTCCTCTTCCCCCCACTAAGCTTGACACGGGACTCACTGACTGGCATCCGACATTCGGTCATGAGTTTCGGAAAAAGGGCATTCCTCCTGCCGATCAGTAAGGGCCACGGGCAGGAGTCTGAAACGGCAGACCAAACTTTAAAATGACGACCCTTATATGTTAAAGGAAGAAGCAATGTCTGATAGTCTTTAACATCTCCATGTACACAACATATCTTTACAGTTTCAATGTTACACAGATACCTGTCGTCAAGACAGTCCCGTCAGACAATACAAAGGTCACTTCCTGAGTCCAATAATGCTGAGATCTCGCGGCCCCCCAACTTCACCGAGACCATTAAGCAATCCTTTTTATCTGAAGAATAAGGAACACAGGAGCAACAAACCTCTGCGAGACCAATTTCCAATGATTGAGCAGGGGTTAGTCAGCATTCCCTCGCCAAGTGGCTGGGTTGATCACACCAGAAGCATCTTCGTTCAGCTCCAATGCCGAAATACCCATGGCGATGTCCACGGCCTCCTGCTTCCCCAGATATGGGTGCCACGTTAACAGCTGGATCCCCTGGAGGTCTTCCTGAAGAAGCCCGATTTTCAGGGTTAACAGCACGTTGAATCTCTAATCTCTGCTCAAAGCGACTTGCATTTTCTGGGCGATCTCTCGGAGGCTGCGGAACAGCTTAAGGAGCAGCAAATCCACCGATTTTTCTCCAAGCGGTTTGAGAACGCTCCAAATGTTTTACCATGATTGTCAACGATTCAACATCATGACGAAGGAATTCATCTTGGAGAACTGCAGGGATCCCAGCCAGCAGTATATTCATGACAACCTTTTCCACAATGCGCTCCATCTCGCTTCCCTCAAACCAGCAGAGAACTTTAAATCTTGAAGCAGCTATGCTGAGTTCAAGCACACCCGTTGCTGACTCACCAGTAAGTAAATTAATTTATTTACAATATGGGATCCCTATCTCTGACTCAACCCAGTTAACATTGGCAAATGCCGGCATTTTCCTTCATTTTCCTTGGGCAGGCTGCGAGGACACCGGCATGTAAAACACGTGCGATGGAGCCCATAATGGCCATTATACCAGCTCCATGTGTGCCCAGACTCACCAGGCCTCACAGCGCTCACCCTCTAGACGGCCCCACGTTCCCGCGGCAGCGCCTTCAACACACAAACGTTAAGCGCACTTCCTTATAACCTTATAAATACCGCTGCTTTAAGTTTAAGGCTTCTTTAACTTAAATTTGGTAATGCGCGGGGTTGCGAATTATCACACAGTCCTGGAGGGCCGCAGTGGCTGCAGGTTTTCACTCCAGCTAGTTTCCTAATTAGAAATCAGTCCATGATAACGATGAAAGTTGGTATTTAACTATTTGGCTTACTAGTGCTTTCAGTTATCCAAAAGAAATTGCAATTGCACTGTAGAGTGTCCTTCTCTGAGAACATTATTCATGTGCTTTGTGGACCAGTGCAGATTTAAACATAACAGTCCTTTCAATTCTCCTCTCGTTTACTTCTAAACACTTTTTTTACACAGACACTTCATGGTGCATATACACAGGTTTAAAAGGAAGCACATTAGCTGGATAGCTGCTGGTTTATTGGTTATCTGCACTTATTATTATTAACTAATATCTGGTTAAGAAAACAGGCAACAATTAAAACTTAAATGCAGCTGCTAAACACTAAAATAGTTTTAATTAAGGGGTCTTAATTGTAAAGGGCAAGATAACTAAAATTAAGCCCAAAAACATATTGCTTTAGTAGTAAATAGACGGGTTCTAATTAAGACATTGGGTGAAGTGAAAACCTGCAGCCACTGCGGCCCACCAGGACCGTGATTGAGGACCCCTGCCCTAACTGGTGTATGCCATCCATTACTAATACTACCTAATTGTCTGTCTGCTATATAATTAACATTTAAATCTTTGAATAACATTTCAATTTCATAACATTCTACACTGTTTAACTTTATTTGATTTTAAATTATAATTTTATTTCTTCTCTTTTTTGTTACTGAAACAACATTCTAGAATAAGAACTTCAAGGTATCATTAACATACAGATGGTATGGTGGCACAGCTACAGGATTTAGGTTTAAATGCAATGTCAGTAAAGCAATGGCAGCCATTTTGCACCAGTACGCTCAACACACATTAGCTATTAGGTAGTGAAGGGGTGAGAGAGACAGCCTATTAGAGACAGGATGAATAGGCCGTGATGGGCAATTTAGCCAGGACATCGGGGGACACCGTACTGTTTACGAAGGATTGCCATGGATCCTTAATGATCACAGTTGCCCAGAATCTCGATTTTTCATCTCAACTGAAGGATGACGCTTTTTTTACAGCAGTGTCACTTCACTAGGACATTGGGATCCCCTCTCAGGCCACAGTGTAAGCACCCCTCCTGGTCTCACCAACCAACATCTCTTCCGGAAGCAACCCAAGCTTTTCCTGGTTGGTCTCCCATCCAAGTACTGCGAGAGTTACTTCAAATTAACAATGGTAGTCATACTTTACCATACATGATGTTCAGAGATTGTGTAACTGTTTTTCCCCAATGAATGTAAACAAGCAGAACTTTGCTGGTGCCAGAAGATTTGGGGAGACTGCACTTTGTAGGGTAAAGTTGCACAACAGGAAATGTCTCCATTTCTCCCAGTTGTGTTGCTAGTGTAACTATTTGGCTTTACATATTGCCATGCAAGTGAAGCTGGTTTCCTAGTAACATGCACTTGCACATGGCAATCAAGGTGCTAATATAGTGACATTACCCTATAAATACAAAATGACTTCTTTCAGACTAACACAGTACCAATTATTTACACACAGTGCTGGTACAAAACGCTTACAAATCAATCTTTTACACTTGGATCTGCATTGTGTGGCAACTTGCCGGGCTTTGATTTACATTTACCACATTCTGGCTGCCCACTCTACAGAGCCAAGTTTATGTCCCACTCAACATTTCTTTCTGTCTGAATTGTTTACTGGCTATGATGATAACAAGTCTAGCAAGGACAAATCAATTGAGCATAACACAAATAACATACTATACTGCAAAATGAAAAAGATGGCTTTTACACAAAATGATGTAAAAAATGGTACTTTAGCAGTGACCCCTAAGAATGAATAACCCTGAACTGCCAGCATTCAGTTTGTCATGTGATTTTCAAAGTATTTCTAAACAGCTAATTTATGAATTCATTTTATATCCTGTGCTAAGCTACTGAGCTGAAAGATCTCATGGTATAAGAATCTAAATGCAGCCATTTTGATTTGTCATATTGCTGCTATAACAGTTTTGAACTGTATATAAATTTCACATAAATTAATACTTTTGGTGATGTATGCTGTACCCTTGCAAGATGACCTAAGAACTCTCTAGCTATGAATTGAACATACCCTCAGATGCACCGCGTGTAATGTCTTCTATGTGATTCAGTGGAATGTTATTCAGGCTTCAAATGTCAAATGCCCCCGTAACATGGACAAAACATGACAAGAAAAATTTGAGATCTATCAAATCAGGCATAAGGCTCACACATACACCCATACAAATAAGGAACATTAATAGTATTTATTACAGAAATAATCAATTTCTCTTGAGATCTGAAATCTTTGGGGTAACTTCTGCATTAAATGTTGTACCTTCCCTCTTCCTTTGCATGGGGATCCTCTAAGCACACTTTGCTACCTCAAACAGATACTGCTCCATAAATGTCTACAATTGATACTCTTTCATACAGGCTTGAGGTTGATAAAGCCTGTGGCAATAAATTGTTTGAAAAAAAAATGTTATGGTATATAACAGTTCTAAAATAGTATTTGCTTCATACTTGTGTGTTGTTGTAAAATTTCAAAATTAAAACTGCTTTTTCAGATTCAGTATAAGCAAGGTACTTTTACAATATAAAAGTGCTGCTATATTTGAATTTGCGTAACATGGTGGCGCAGTGGTAGTGCTGCTGCCTCGCAGGAAGGAGACCAGCATTCGCATCTCAGGTCCTCCCTACCTGGAGTTTGCATGTTCTCCCTGTGTCTTTGTGTGGTTGGTGTGAGGGTGTGTGTAATCGCCCTGTGATAGACTGGCCCCTTGCCCATGGTTTGTATCTTTCCTTGCTGGGATATGCTCCAGTCCCCCTGTGACCCTGGTCTGGAGTAAGCGGGTTAGAAAATGGCATGACATACCAACAGGAAAGGTTCTCTCTTCCTATCTCTTTAAAATCAACAACACGCCACATAAAATAAATAATATGACTTTCTACCCCCATTATGTTTTGGTTACTGGGGGAGACAGTTTGAGTGTTTCATTTTCTAAACAACAAGACTGCAACACCGTGACAAGAAAAGCATATTAAAAAGGGTATAAACAAAAAGAATCAATAATGTCTATGAACAGTGATAATACTGTGTGTTTTGTTATTTCCTAAAATAAGAAAAAAAGTAAATGTTAATTATCGCTTTATGATTCCCTTTATAATTCAGTATTTTTTGTTTCTTTATCACATAACTGTTTCCAATTCTGCATTTCATTATCACAAAAAGTTCTTGGATGCTAAAATTAATTGCAATAATTGTGGCCTTTGCATAAGTGTAGCACAGGTTGACCACCTAGTACACTCATTTCCAGTAACTTTGTCCTTGCAGACAGACAGACAGACAGACAGACAGACAGACAGACAGACAGACAGACAGACAGACAGACAGACAGATAGATAGATAGATAGATAGATAGATAGATAGATAGATAGATAGATAGATAGATAGATAATGTTCTGTAAATGTCTAAAAATGACAGTCAAAACGAAAGTACTTTACCTTTATTTGCAAGTGTAGATTATAGAGAAATTGATTTCTCTTGCAAGCAATCAACACTGACTGGCTACTTATCAATAAGTGGTACCCAGCTCACTTTGTATATTATAAAAATAAACATGTGGTGCAATATAAGTAATTGATTTATATTTGAAGCACACATTATCTACAGTGCATATCTGAAGTATGTAATACAGCAGATATATGCCCTAACAGTAAGTCGCTGTTTTTTGTATGGATGTCAAAAAAGATGGCAGGCACTTTTTTTAATATTTTAAAATGAAAGAAGCATGAGAAATGATTTCAGTCATTATTAGTTGTCAAGAGTGTGTACCATATACCTATTTAAAATACATTGTATTAATTTATGTCCAAGTATTTTGATTGGTTAAAATGTCGGAGTGTCCATGGATAATTTAAAAAAATAAATAAATAAAAAAAATAAAAGTGCAACACCATACAGCTATTTGAAGCACATTTGCAATTCTGACACTCGATTCAAGTTATAACAGTCACATAAAACAATTTTGTATTGGCTTTTTAAAGCAATGCATAACACATGGGAATCTAAAGAGAAAAAAAAAAAGCTATATCTTTATATTTGCCTGGCTGAGGGCAGAGCATGCTGTTACTATTCAAATCATAAAGCTGATGCCTTATAGCCTTTCAAAATGCCTCATCTCACATGCAGTCTGGAACCTGTGTTCTGGTTTCCAATTAGTCACTTTTCTGCACAGGCTGTGGTTGGGGTGATGGATCTGCTGCTGGGGGAAAGGGAGGCAGTATTCGTCTTGCGTGCATTCCCATAGGCATGCAACGTTTGACAGATTGGGCAGACATGCCATGAAGGAGGCTGACACAGATGGTGTAATTAGAAAATGTGAAATGAGAGTGTGAAATTTATCTTTGATCAGCACCTTCTTGCCAGATTGCCATCTATGTTAATATGATGATAGCGTCTCAGAGACGAATGAAATGAAATCAGCCTAGAGGAAGATGCCTGGCATTCAAAATTCACTGCTAGTCCTTTGTTCACCTTAAAAATTCCTTTTATTTTTAAAGTAAAAGCTACAAAGAGCTGGTGCTAGTGAAACCATTGTTATTTTTTTACATTCAGTATGAAAATAAAGTAAGTGATTTATGCAGGTCTTTTTAACACAAACAATTCAAACTGAATGAACAAAATAATTTCAATTCAAGCCTTTCCTTTATATTGTGTGCATGTTAAAAATAAAACCTTTGGGATTGGGCAATTGGCAGATATTAGAACATTTTCCAAGTCCATAATGTTACTTGGGTTGGATTACTTGCAATAAAAAATCAGTATATGCTTTGAATCAAGTACAAACATTGACAATAATGCCAAAAAAGGTGGCAGCACCTGGCAGAGGCCAATCAGGGAATAATGTCACTTAGTACTTCATTATGTGTTACAATATTTTTGCACTAGTGTCTACACAGAGAAAGTGTGTTTTTTTATATGAAGAATTTAAAACTGCAAAAAAATATTGGTTAAAGATGACCTATAATTTATGTATGCAGTAAGAGATGCAAGTAAGGATGTGAGCATAAACAGGATAAGAGGGAGTGATGAATTTCTGAGCAAAAATAACTAATATCACAGGTGAAAGAAAACTAGCCAAGGGTCAAAAAATAAAAGAAAGAAAGCCAAATAACACTTTATAGCAAAGACAGAACAATAACACAACTGAACTAGACATGGCACTGATGTATATATTAGGATATAATCACTAGTAACAAATGGAAAGAAAGTCACAGTCAATGTCAAGCATCTAGAGAGACTACTAACAGGAGAAATGGCCAAGAGAAAGAGTCACCAACAGAAGAATGGTTATTCCTATGTGATGTAGCAATCCTATGTAATGTTACAGTTTACATACTGCTAGGCATTATATGGATATAGACACTGTACATATCTTTATGTATAATACACTACCGTGGCTGTCCGTTTGTCTGTCCAGTATTTTAAATCACCTGTAGCTTGCAAACCGTTTGACCTATTGACATTAAATTTGGTACACATACACTACGTAACGTCTACTATCCACTTTCGGGATGATGATTGACATCCAAGGTTATTCCTCCTTTTATTTTTATTTTATTGTAGAATCAACTCTTCGCCGTCACTTCCCCTACCTCTTCATATCTTAAATCATTCTTGAGGCAGATTGAAGACTTAAGTGCCAGCTTAAGTGAAAAATCAATGAAAATGTATTAAGTAATTGTAACACAAACACTGACTTAATCAATTTTAATGCGAAAAGATGCAGATGAAAGAAGAGAAGAAGCGGGCCGCTAAGGTGGAGAAAAGAAGAACTGCTCAGGAAGCAGCAAGCGCATCAACCTCTGAGCAAACGAATGCTAAACGAATGCTAAACATACAGAGAAAGAGTATGAAAACTATAAATGCTCAAGTCAAGTGCATTGCATTGCGCCGTTACTGGTATTAATATATATATGTACAGAGATGGACAAAACTAGGTTTACAGTTGTTCATATGGAAAAATACATGCAAATTATGATTGCTACATGCAAGTACACTTTAATAATAATAAGACAAATAAAACAAACAAATAAAACAATAATAAATAATACAAGAATAAACAGTGTTTGCCATAAACCCAAACCTGCTGTAAACCTACTTTTGCCCACCCATGCATACAGTATATACATCTTCATGATCCCTGGCAGGTCAAAAGGCACACTGCTTATATTCCTCCGGTCCCTGGAGGGGTTGAGCTTGTGGTGCCCAGAGGGGGTGGAGTTAGGTTTTGTCTCCTGGTCACAGGAGGAAACCACAGATACAGTTAGCAGCAGCGCCTCCCTCTGTGCCTCTAAGATCAATCAATGCATTCTCTTTTAACTGTTGCATAACACTGGTATTTGGTGTATTTAAGGAAGAAGTGAACTGAAGACCTCTAACTACAGACTCTCATGTCCTTATCGTCCTATGTAGTTGCTCACCTAGGCCTTCCCCTTCTTTTTCTCTCCTGGCTAAATCCAGTTTTTCCTCTTCTTTCCAGACAGTAATAGGCACCTTTGTAGAAATATTCAGTTTCTTGTGTCACAATCTGTCACATGGAAACATGGAATAACCTTCGATATCCAAAAAAAAAATAGACTTACATGTTTCTTGAGAAAGCTGTTTCATTTTGGTTATTTTTAACCCACAATTGAACTTTTAGAATGCCAGAACCCTGCAACTCAAGGTAAGATAATTTACTTTCTTTACTGAACAGGATAACACGTTGCAATTACAAAGGTTCCTCTGATAACCAATTAACATTTAAACATGATTATGGTTTATAGTGATACTTGTAAAACAAAAAAAATATAGGAACCACCCTGTCTGTCTGCCTCTCTAAATGTACTAACATTCTCCCTTCCAGTCTTAGTAAGACTGACAGTTCTGCGTAATCTAGTCCAGGGGGGCCGCAGTAGCTGAAGGTTTTCCTTCTTGCCCCATTCTTAATCAGTGACCAATTTCAGCTGTTAACTGACTTCTTTTTTAGTTCATTTTAATTGCATGTTTTTTAAGATTCAGTCCTCTGAATTGCTTCATTTTTCTTTAAATGGCAGCCAAACAAAAGGGATATATGAAATGAGCCAACAGATGTCCAGCTAAGTTGGGGCCTCAAACTCCAACCAGTTTCACTGTTTTTTAATTAGGAGCCAATTTTTGTTGTTAATTCAGCCTGTTATTTAATTCCATGGCATGTCCATTTGCAGACACTCAATTATTTTCCACTGACTTCTGCTGATGTTTTTCTTTTCTTTTTGTGACTCAGCTTCCAGAAGTTCAACTACCCCTATTATACATGTAACCATGAAGACTTTTATGTTGACAATGGATTAAGGAAGAGACTAAAAACCACACTCAAACAGAGGCCCAGGATCTAAACTGGATATATCGAGATATAAATACATTTAAATGGAGTGCATAGCATCAGAACACCCAGTGTGCATTTATTAGGTTCTTGAATGGTAAAGTCACAGCCCTTCATGACCAGAACAAGCTAATCTCATGCAGATAGGAAAGACAGTCATGAGGGAAATATGCAGCTAAATTCTGCTGCTGCCCCACTTTTCTGTGAACAGAGAGAGGTTAGACCAAGTCTTTCAGATGAAGAGATTTTATCCCATCCTCTAGAAAAAACTAGTTAAAGAAACAACAATAAGATCTTTAGAAACTTTTGGAATTTTCTTTTCAAGAAAAGCATATGGTTTAATGTGTTTAGTTAAACGGTCCATGAAGCCAAACACAAATCTCATACTGCAAAGCTTCCTCCTTATACAATATTAGTGCAATTTTCATGAAGGAAGAAGCAGCCCTGGAGACTCCTGTCTGGCCCTTGACTGTGGTGTTCTGTATCAATCTTACAGCTGGCCCCAAGAGTAAGACTGACTTGATAAAAATGCTTGTTCCCAGGGTTACATGCAAATATTCCACGAATGTTTTTAAATCAGTTTAACAGTTAACATATTCTGGGATTCACTCTTTTCATTTCTTTTTCAGAAGTTCCTTTTTTCCACAATCAAGCTACTCATCTTCTTTCTACCTAGTACATTTCTGTTCTTTAAGTCAATGGATCTTTTGCTGAGGTTCAAACCCTTTTCCTACCTGACACCCCACTCCCTGGTGTGGACATGAGTTGTCAGCGGGTGGTCTCAAACACAGCTCCTCCAATCTTTTCTCCCCATGAATAAATTAAATTTTGTAAATATCTTGTAGAAGGCATCTCAAACTATGACCATTAAAAAAGCATTTTTAGTTATAAGTTAGCATTATTACAAATGTGGGTAGCTTCCAATCCTAGTATTTTTTTTCAGTTTTCTTAACACACTCAAAAAGTGAAGAGATAATTGATTACTTCTAATTGTCCAGTGTAATTGTGTGTACGAGAGTACGCTCTGTAAAAACCCAATACTCCATCCAGGGTTGTCGTCATTAATGGATGGAGAAATGGGTGGATATTACAAAGTTGTAGAAGAACACAGGGCACCTCTAGTACTGTATAAGTGATACAACACATTTACTAATGTTTTCATTAATATATGCAGTAGATATCAAAGTCAGAATTTACAAAGACAGATTCATAAATTAGTGAGAGCATGAGCACATATGGAAAAGGGTGCTGCTTGTGTGACTGTAATTGACATATTTGGAGTTGAGTATTATTTGAGGCATTTGAAGAATGCATTTTACAACTGAATCAATAAAATGACATTTAAAGTAAATTTTACATTAATATTCTGTAAGGATAACACTTGTATCTTGTAAATACACTATTTTCATAGACAACAAAAGTATGGAGCATTTCAAGATGATTACAAATGTTAATGTTATATACTTGAATCTTTCAAAAAGTTGGCCTATTTATTAGTAATAATTGGATTATGAATCTCTGGCCTACAGACAGAAAATTGAAATGCCTGGAAGAATCCTACAATACCCTCAATAGAATGTAAACTGTGGCACACTGCCAGAGGATGCTGCCTGTTCTATCCCAAGAAATTATTATTATTACTACTATTATTAATTTTAGGCACTACCTGAACTTATGGGACTCTGTGCTAGACTGGTTCTGATGCTGCCAGGCCACACTCTGTTCCCTCATTACCTTGATTTAAATTAAACAGGTTCAAAAAAGGATGGTTGGCTTTGAAAATGATTAAGCACTTTGCCTATGTGAAACTGCCCTCTAAAGGCTCGCTGGAAAAACATTAGGATTGGATTTAAACTTAAAACTTCATCTATATTACTGTACCGATCAGCAAAATACACTGAAATAATGTTAACATTGAGGACAAAAAAAGCTCTGTTAGAACAAAATTGAAGAATCATTAACATAATTTTTACTTTAATGAGGATAAATTTAGTTGTTACAGAAGGTCACAGTTTGTTAAAAATAAGATTTGTGCATTCTACACTGGTCCAGTGTGGATGAATGGAAAGTGAATGGGTTCTATGTCACAATTGTGACACAAATGTGTTTCTCCACTGGACCAGCTCTTTTCCTCTTTTCTCTTTCCTGCAGACCATCACAACAGCTGGCCTCCTAGAGACATCACTTCCACTTCTGGTCCCATAAAGCCCTCCTCTTCCTGCCTGCAAGATATAGAACAGCCATGTTCTTGTGGATTTTCAGTTCAGTTTTGGATTCAAATTTGTAAAGATGTATTATTGCTTTATTTGCTTGTTTTCAAGTGATTCAGGTGGAATCCCCTAACCTTTATTATTGCTGTCTCTCTTTCTCTCCTGTTATGGCTTGAATAAGAAAATCATAAAAAATTAACATTGAAGTCTATGGGAAAATAAAAAAAAAATCTACATTTTTAAAAAAATAAGACATTTTTGAAGAATGCCAGATACTGTTTGTGTGTTTTTATTTTTTACAGAGAATTGCATAACAATTTGCAGAAAATAAATCTCAGCTTTGATGCACGAAGATAAAATCCTCTGAGAAAGACACACGTTAATGTAACAAAGATGGCGCTGGCAATATGTTCTAGGAGACAAGCAGGAACTCGGATTGGTCATCGAAATTCAAGAAACTATAAAAGGACTTAACATACGGAGGACAATTGTTATTTTTGAAGTGAAATTCAATAAGAAAGGTGTAAAGAAATACGGAAATAAAAGTATTTAACTACAAAGTAAAAAATTTAAGAACAGAAAAGCTTGAATAAGTACACAGGGAGGAGTGTGCCTGCACCTCATAATCGTTAATAAGATTGAGGTGGAAAAGTGTTCCGCTTAGTCCGTAAGTAAATATACAAATATACAAGAAAACATATAAGGATAACTACGCAAGTATTGAAAGGATTCTTTTTTCCTTTCCAAAGTTTTCTAAAGACACCACTGAGGAAGCTGAACCTAGCAAAACGTCTGGTGCTCATTATTATTTAAGTTTTCTTTTTTAAGTTTCTTTTACTTATTATCTTTCCAAACCTCTTAAAAAGAACCTTAGTTAGACTTTAACAATTAAACTAATATTCAAATTCAAATGTAAACACAACTAATTGTTAAAGAAATAGAAGTTAACCTATATAATAGGGACAAGGAAATGTCAACACAAAGCAGGACACATTCTTTAAGAGATAAAAATTGAAACTACACCATCTAAAACACAAATTGGTCTCTAATGGGACTCATCTGGAATCTGAAACTGAATCCTTGGAAAATGAATGGTATATTTCAAAAGTAACTGAAAAAGAAAAGAGCACATTAAAACAAACAGAACAAGCTATGCCTTTACCCCAAAGGGTAAGAGAAGAAAAAAGACAGGGAGTACTAGAAAAAGAAAAGGAACAAAAAGAAACCAGAGTTTTGATGTCTGTGAACAAAATAGAAGACTTAGAACTAAGCTTTTATCTACCAGATTCTGTAAATACATCCACACCAAGTAAACTAACACAAAGTGGGACAAGTATAACTTATAAAGATAAACAACACAAATACAAAAAAGGAAGAACCAAGAATGACAGTTAGAAACAGGAGATATAATTTCATTACATTCCTCAGAAGAGGAACCTGAAAGGATAGGTACAAAACAGAAAAAACCTTTAAATCTCTATGAAGTATTCCATGAAACTAAGAAACTTACAATAAAAAAATAAAAAGAATTTTGAACAACTTAAACAGAAACAAGAAAGATTTTTGTTACCAGTTCTAATTGAAAACAAGGAGTTAAGGACAGGTGGAGAGATTATAATTCATACAGAACCAGATTTTGAAAATGAGGATTTTAGGCCAATTTTGGAGGTAGAATCCGAAACTGAGAATCAAAACATAATTAGACAAACAGGAAAATCACTAATCTCAGAAGGTGACATTTAATTAGAAATAGATATTAATCCTTCAAGACCACAATTAAATACTAACAAACAAATCAGCTCCACAGGGTTACATCTACAAACACCCTTAATCAATTTTGAGAAGACAGTAATCCCATCGACAACAGAAAAACAATCTTTTGCTACAATAGTGAAAACACCTATGTCTGAATCTCAAAACTTAGTGACCTTTTATCCTAAAAATCACGGAATTTCACAAAGGAAAAATATGGATTGGACACTAGAAATTAAAAAGCCAAATATTATCATGTAGATTCTAATCTTAGATTAATCAATGGACATCACTTTAAATCATTACAAATAGATTGCTATCCTGGAGCAAGGATAGCAAACTTCATCTCAATCTTTAAGAAACTAAAACCTGCGAATAATAAAATTAAAAATGTTATACTTTCAATAGGTATTAACAATAAAGACATTCAATCTGAAGAAAAGAATCATTAAATAAACAAAAGGGATACTAAGAGCAGCAGCTCAGGTATACCCTATAGCAATCATTTTTATTCAGGAACTAAATTATTCCTCAGAACTCACCATAAAACAACAAACTATACTAGCAACATTTAATAAGTACATCACAACTCACACAAACAATATCACAAAGCTTGTAGACATCGATTTTGGATTGCAAAAAGATAAGATCCATTGGACACGATCAACAGCTCAAAAATTCTTTCATAATTGGACTTTAGCTTTAAACTTGTAGTAAATAGGGCAGAAGCTACTAATTCACCTATACAAATTAAAAATAATATACTTAACATATCTAAATAGTTTAATCTAAATGAAGCCCAAGAAACACTATTAAGTAAGGGCTTAACCTTCATCCCTACTCCTAGAAAAAACAATAATGTTTTAAATAAAACTTTAGCGGAAAGTGAAGAATTCTTCAGAAAAATAAAATTAATAGATTATTACAAAGATAAGTAGATAACTCAACAGAAGCCATTCATTTTAAAATCTGGATGGACACCATCAGATAAGAAGATTGATAGAGAAATCCTAAAGTTTGTAACTGAATGTAAGCATAAAATCAAACAAATACCCAAGAATTTATATTTAAACAGAACCAATATAACAGAACGAATAACCTTAAAAGAATTTACTCAGCAAAAAAAACATTATTATAAAAGCAGCTGATAAAGACAGTCCCATTGTCATAATGAAAACTGAGGACTATGTCTTTGAAGTAAACAGACAGCTGAATGACAAGGAATATTATAAGAAATTAGGCAAACCAATGTACATTGCAACACAAAAACTAGTACATAAAATAGTAGACCTAATGCAAAATAAGGGTAAACAAGCATTATTTTTAAAGGATCCAATCACTCCTGGGCCAAGACATTTTTATATACTGCCAAAGATCCATAAAGATCCTTCTAAATGGACAAAACCTTATTTAATACCTCAGGGCTGACCAATAATGTCTGACTGTGGCAGTGATATGTACAATATAGCTAGCTACATTGATTATTACTTGAACCCAATATCACAATTACATACTACATATATCAAGGACACAAAAAACTTTATTCAGAAAATTAAAGTAATCAAAGTAACTAAGAAAACATTATCATTCACTATAGACGTTAATAACCTTTATACGAACATAGATATACAGCATGGACTACAAATAATTAGATACTGGTTACAACATTACCCTAATATAAACAGACCCGACAAATACATCCTCCAATTAATCTTATTCCTCAGTAGAAATGACATCACTTTTAATGATCAATACTTCCTACAAATAAAAGGCACAGCAATGGGCAAGAAATATGCCCCTGCTTATGCAAACCTCTGTTTAGCAAAATGGGAACTAGAAATTGAGGAAATATTACATTACAAACCGATGGTATATTACAGGTATTTAGATTATATTTTTGGTGTCTGGGAACATGGTTTACAAAAGTTTAAAGAATATTTGCACAAGCTCAATACTCACTGGCCGAATAAATAAATAAATAAATAAATAAAGTTCACTTTGACTTTGATTTTGACTTTGAATACAAGATTAAAAGCTAACATAAGTAACAATTCTATACATTTCCTAGATGCTGAAATATATAAATCTGGACATGATCTCTATACTAGAGTCTACTTCAAACAAACTGATACCCATGCACTATTACATAGGGACTGCTTTCATCCAAAACATACACATAAAGGTATCATCAAGTCTGAACAATAGAATTAGCTCAACTCTACAGGATTTCTTAAAATCAACTAAAATACTTTTCCAAGCCTTAAAAAGAATGGGATATTCCAGAACCCTCCTTAGAAATAGTTTAAAAAATTTTCAAAACACATCCACAAAACAAAAACAGAATATAGTACCCATTGTTAGCACTTACAATAAGCATAATACTCAAGTGAACAGAGTTATTAAGACAGAATTTAATAACTTACAAAAATATCATAATACTCTAACTAAATGTAAACTGGTAGCAGCTTACAAGAAGAATAAAAGCTTGAAAGATTATCTGGTCACGAGTACAGTACAATACACAGGAAGAAATGATAAAGATCAATGGATGAAGAAACGGTGGAACACAAATAATATAATTAGGAGTAACCAAATCAGAATATCAAGACCAAATTTTCAGCATGATTATTTAGATACTGTTTACTGTATATACAGTACTATATTACATGTGAGCATTGCACAAAGTTATATATTGGTGAAATACAAAATAAATTAAGATTAAGACTCCAACAACACCTTACGAACATTAGAATGCATAAGTCAAATGCACCTTTAATCAGACATTTCAATTATATAGGTACACAAAGCCTAAAACAAGTACTTTTGGACTGTAATCCATAATGGACAACAAGAACCAGAAGATATAATGAGCAAAAACAGATTAATAAACTAAATACTCGATATCCAAAAGGATTTAACCTAAAAAAAACTAACACTATAGAAGAAGATGAATGTAAATACTTAGACAGGAAAAAGAAGTAGAAGTAAATGCCTGTAACTACCAGGCATTCCGGCCTATTTTTCAAAGTCTTGCAGCTTGGCTATACAGGCACTTTCCTGCTAGGTATAATAAACTATAAAGCAATACATACACCTTAAAAAACTTGGAACATATAAATAAGGCTATATTGAAATAAAGATTTAAAAGTATCAGGCATACCAGCACTTACCTTGCGCTTGATACTGCCAAGACAGACTCCAGTTGTAAACATCTATATAGAAAGCAAACAGGCTCAGAGTAAGGATGGATGGTAACTGGCACCTTCTCCAAGTCACTGGTTTGTAAAGATCATTTTCGTTTTATTCTGCCTGTGGCCCATATAACTATTGTTACACTTGTGGAAGACTGTTACTGGGAGGTGGGATAAACACTTCAAATGAAAGTGATATTGATGTGAATACTATCTTCATTAGTTTTAAAAATACCTGTATGCAGTCTAAATTATCCTTTCATTTACTGAAACTTACAAATCATTAAAGTACATTTTTATAATTTTGTGTGACCAAACTGTGAACAGGAAGATTTAAGACACTTGCTTATTGTTACACAGTGCCTTAGTGGCAAGGATGTAAACTGTAGCCTGTGACATATAGGTTGATATCTTATTCACAAAACCATGCTGTCCAACATGCGCATAATTAAAATTAGAATAAACAAAATCATTTGTTACAACGAAAATTACACCAATGAAAAAATATTTATGGACCCAGACAAAACAACAATTTCTGTTATTTTATTTGTTTAAAACTTTGTACATTTTTTTTTTTGTTCTTTATTTTGCCTTATGCAATTTCTTATGAATTTGTTAGTTTTCACATATCCCTTGGGGTCAGAGCGCAGGGTCAGCCATTGTACAGTGCCCCTGGAGCAACTACAGGTTAAGGGTCTTGCTCAAGGGCCCAGCAGAGTAAGATCTCTTTTGGCAGTGACGGAGATTCGAACCAGCAACCTTCTGGATACCAGCACAGATCCTTAGCCTCAGAGACACCACTCTGAAAAAAATGATGTGTAAAGTGTATTGAGAGAACAATTCATAGATACAGCATCTATGTGACCATTAGGTTAAACTGGATGTGTTAAAGAGCTACGTGGTGATTTGGCATTTAAGGACATAAGTGTTGATCATAATATAAAAGCTACCCACTAATTTGTATATTATGCAGTAGTTGGTATTGTCTCAATTTAAAAAGATGTATAAAATTAAGCTCTATGTGGACTGTATGCGTGTTTATTTATTGTGGTGTAGACGCTATTTTGGAAATGGACAAGTATGGTGAACCTGCATGCATTTTAGTATGACAGTATTCTGGGGATGGCACATTTTCTAGTCAGGTGCCCCTAAAGCCTTGGTCTTTTGTCTTCTAGAGTAAATTATGAGGTTCTTCCCAATTTAGTATATCTCTCTCTCTCTCTCTCTACCCTCCATTTGACTGGGTGCTCTCCATGTGTGTCCACTCTTACTAGAGTGGGTGTTTCTTTCCTTTGAGGTAACCTAACTGCTTCCCACGTGCTTGCCTAAGTATCACATTAGCTTTCAAAGAATGGAGCAGACTGGAGTAACAGCAAGACGCAATAAGGCAGGGAAAGAAAAGTGGATGAAGTAGTTCTTATTCTCCATTTTAGAGAAACTTTCATTATCTTAAAAACAGACAAGTTCAGACAGGAGCCCAGACAGTGGACAGCAGACTGATTGAATATACATGTGCTGATAAATCATAAATGTAAAATAGGTTAAGCTACAGAATGTGTTTTATTACCATATTTCCTCTCATCGTAGTATGCATTACCCATTATATATAAAACAGGATACTTTTTTTATCATTTTACACAGTGCCAATTTTATACTCAATGAGGCTCTAGGCTAAATAAAACTTGGAGACCCTTTGATTAAATTTTAGACTTAAGGTTTTGGGCATCATGTCTCCTATGAAGCATCAAGCATGATCGAACACATGTGTTGGTCCCCTTTGGAGTGTTGAATATGATATGATAGTGCCTTTGTCACCCATCGAGTAATCACCGCCATTGAATAAGGGGGAGATGGATGCCTTAATCCATAGGATGGTTAGCGAGCTAACACACTCGCTGACTCCATAGCCTAGTTGTCGTTTGTAAACTTTCTATTCCCTATCTTTTCCATTTTTCATGGTGGCCACGGGGTGCAGTGTAGCCAGTTAGTTCGCTTATGGCCTGGGCCAGCTGTGATTTAGCAAATACAAAGGAAAATGTGTGTTACGCAATTAAGTGTCCCATTTCAGTGTACAATGACTTAAACTAAAAAGTACATTTTCAGAAAATGTTCCTATAAATACTACGGGAAAATGTCAAGTATGTTTATCTTTTTATTTTAACCCAACAAAAACAGCTTATAACAAAAAAAAAAAATACAAAACAAACTCAGGATGTATATTTAAATTAGGTTCTGAATTTATTCATTGAAACTGTAATTTTCCACAGCTTTTAATTAGACCTATGCAATACAAATGGATTTTGGTTTTCTATCATTTACAGTTTACAGTGTATCTATACATTTTATTCAAATGCTAAATGCTTCCAAAGTCAATTTTATTTTCCTTTGACTTTTCAATTCACACTTTATCTACACCATTATTTAATTGCAATGTAATAGATTTTCTAAATCAGTGTTAGTGATGTGCTAATGAAATTTTCAGGTTGCTCTCTTAAGAGCCTTGAATGAAAGAAGATAAGTTGTTACAAATTACTGTTTTTTTTTTTACAAACTAATACGCAATTATAATTAATAAATTCAATCAATCTATCAATCTACCTTTTTATCTTCTCTCAGATGAGTTTTGCAAAATCAGTTCTGTGATGGGCAGCATTTATTCTTGTCATTTGCAGTTTCCTGTCTCTTTGACGCTTTTCCTAGGCCCTGATGGTCATTACTCAGGAGGAATTTGCCAGATCTACTTAAAGAATCCGAGTCTTATGTAAGGTTACTTCATACCGTGTGTTTATGTCCTCAGGGCCATTTCAGCGGAATGTATTAGAGAGCAACAAAAAAGGGCCTCATTTGTTTGGCTCCTGTTGGTAAACACAATACAGCACAGTCAGGAAGAGGCAGCTCAGTAGGACAGAAAAAGCACAAAGTGGATGGCGAGAAAATTGCTTGCAAACTTGCTTAATGTTTAGAGCCTTCAAAATTCTTAGAAATGCAAAAAAAAAAAAAAAAAAATTAATAAAGCAACAAACAAATGAGTCACTCAGTAAAACTGCTTATATTTTAAGAGCTGCAGGTATCCACGTTTACACAGCAGGTAATTGACAAAAGCTCAATGCACAAATTGGCACTAGCAAATTCTGCACATCCAGCTTATTATTCCAATACAGTAAATTGGTACATCACAGTAAAATAACATTGTCATGCCTTTTATTTACAGTCAAGTGTAATTCATTAGAATTACCTCGGTTGTTCAATACTATTTATAACAAGCAAAAGTACATGTCAGTATAAAATGTCTCTTTACTTTTCCTGCTAACTTTTGCTTTATTTTTTTAATGCACATCTAGAATTATCATAATTAATGACATACTTCCACTAGGGTTGGGCTGATGCTTGTTGTTCTCACCTGCCCCTCATGTTGTTACTGCAGGGTATGAAGTGTACAGGAGAATATCTTCCCCTTTGCTGCTGTGGGTACAGAGCAGCTTTTTCCATCAGAATAAGCCATTAGTTGTAATAGCATGTAGGTGTAATGGAATGTGCTCGAAACATCTGTGCCGAGAGCAGGGGAGAAATTGCTGTATGCAGTCCTGGGCCTTTGGGGAGCATGATTAAGAATTGCTTCAGAGAACTTGGGATCTGGCTCGGGATGCAAAACAGAGAGAAAAAAAAAACCTCAGACAAAAACGGTGCTAATAGATTTGCAGACACACTGTGGGGAGAACAAAGGATTAAATCTTTTCTCTTTTCTTTATCGCTGTTAGGTTCCATCTGCCCCTACTTTCTTTTTTCTCTTTTTAGATTCAATGTGTCAAATTACCAATGAAGAAATTGTTTTGTATTTTGGGAGAATAAAGGCTGATCATAAATTCCTGCTCAAACTTATAAACACACACTTTATTGACCAGTGGTTTTAAAAATGTTTAGAAATGATTTGGAATGTTTCCCATCTGTGTATGGACTTTATACCAAGAGAGAGAGAGAGAGAGATGTACAGTAAATGCATTGATTCATGCAGAATGAATATCATCATTCCCAAGAATATAATAGCCTTAGAACAAATTGTTCTATTCATGCAGATGTTAAAACAAGAAAAAAATGAACATTTTAGTATTAAAAATGTGCAACTGTTGAAATCTAGCCAAATTATCTGACAAAAGGGTAAGACAATTACGTATCTTAAAAAGAACCCAGAAATGTAATACTTGTGTTGTATTATAAGGAGGAATAATTCAACTGGTGATGTCAAAAGGAACAATAAAATAGACTTATAGGCTTTAGTTAGATTTAAAAAAATTTCCTTTTAAAAACAAACCTTTGAAAACTATATAATATGACTGAACATTTGCACTGTACAGTAGTTAATTGCTGTAGTGAATATTAATCAAAGAGAATTTCTTAATATTTCTAGTGCTGCTGGTTAGAGTTATTAATGATAGTTTACAATTAGAATCAGTTGTGCCCATTTTGTTTTGTACAGAGTGTACCACCCAACACACCATCATAAGGGGCCAGAGGGCACAAGCATTTTTGTAGTGTTACAGAAGCCCTAAAGACACCCAAAAATTGACCTCTGTCTTCATAAACATATACTTTGCATGTCCACTTTGACTCCCTGGAAGTGGGTAATTAATTGTTATAATATCATGTTTGTACACAAGCTGAAGCTCTCCCGTTATGAGGATGGATGAGTCTGGTGTGCTGCCTTTTCTAACATCCACATTTTTTTGGTTAACAGAATTTACTATAGTGAAGGAAGCCAGCTTTGTTGTGCAGATTGGGGCGTTCCAGGAAGGTCATATTTAAATGTTTTGGTCAAGATTCTTCATGAAGAAAACAACAGAAACTTTGAAAATAGACTGCTAGTGAAGACTGGATCAATATTTTTATTTCTGCATGCAATATTAATCCACGCCTTTACTTGTTTTGTAAGAGACCATATGTTTTACAGATGGTACAGCTTCAGGGAGTTTTGAAGTTTGTTCGGGATATCTGCAAAAGTGAATGTTGACTTTATACTTGTGTTTTTAAAATCCTAGGATTTACAGAGAAAACCTTAATGGCTGAATGTGTGTTCATACTGTTATGTCCAGGAGCCACTTCAGTGGAACTACTGCATGTTAATGTAATAATGTATTTTTTCTTTCTTTTTTCTGACTTTATTCACAGTTGTTTACATGCCATCTGTATTAGATGTTCAGATTGCTTTATTAAAAAAAAAATTAATTACTACTTAAGGCAGCTGGGCCAGAAGACATCTGCACCACCACATCCACAGATGCACACGCCAGCCCAAGTCCAGAGAAGTCATCTGGGAGCAGCTTACCATCAAAGACATTTCAGGGCATCCCTGTCATATAACAGAAAAATTAGGAGTAATCCAAAACAGTTGAATCGTTTAGCAAACTCCCAAAACACAAGGGTTTTATCTTACAGCAAGGTAAAATCAAAATGATATAGAGCAATTAAGATAGCAAGTATGGTGACCATGAAAAACAAGGTTTAATTTACAAGGATGTGACTTCTCTCCCTCTTGGCAGATTGCACAAAAGTGTCCGGTAACATTTTTTTTAAATGTTTAAGTTTATTTTCATCATCATCAGGTAGTCACTATCAATGTGTTTGTACATTCAACATTTCTCACAAAATTATGGTCATTTGATTATATATTATATTCATATATAATATATTCATTATTTAAAATATTTAAACCTCTTATCCTTCTGAGTCCTGAGACAAAAACACATCTCATTCACAGTTGTCATATATATTGTGAGCTATGGAGCTGATCGCATCCCCAGAGAATACAGAAACCCCTGGGAATACCCCTAAAAAGACATTGACAGACTATCTTCACATTCCTCCTGTCCTTTCTGGCCGGCTCTGTCACGTAATATGCCTCTTGCACGGTGCTCCACCTTCTCAAAAAGCCTGTACGGGCTTCTTTCAGTTTGTTAAATTGATTGTTTGCTTCTCCTTCTCTCTCTCTCAGACATTCTCTGCTCCTAGTGGAACTGTCATCTCTGACTTGTCATGGAGCACGTTTAAACTTTTGAAAAAAGACAAATGTTTGTTTGCAGTGCTTTGAATAAAGTTCCTTTTTTTCTACAACCTCCTGTGTCTCTCTGCAAATCTGTGACCCAAGCGTGACAAGTGGTACCAGGAGTGGTTGCACAGATGGATGCACAGTTGGAAGCCGAATACATTTTTCAAATCGTCCAGAATGTTCCACTCCCTTACGATCCGGAGGATGATCCTCCTCCACCTCCGCAAAATGTTAGGCGAGTCGTTCCTCTGCCTCCGCTCCCGGACAATACTAAGAATGTGCTGACGAAGATGGGTCCATCTGATGACACAGAGATGTTTCTTTTGGCTTTTGAGCAAGTGGCGACTTTGTTAGGATGGGACAAACGTCATTGGGCTGTTATCGTCACCCTGTTTTTATCTGGTGACGCCCTTCTGTCATTACGAAATGTACCTGCTGATAAGCTTGGCGATTATGGTTTTTTGAAGGAGCAAATTGTTGTGCATAAAACCACAACCTTTTTGTCTAAAGGTTTTGCACTTTACGACTGGAGACTGAATATGGATGGTTCCATCCGTGCACAAATATAAGATTTGATTCATAAAGTGCATTGCTGTTTTGAGGGAGATAAGATGGAGCGCATCGTGGAAAAGGTTGTTATGAACATAGTGCTATTCGGGATACCTGCACCTCTCCGAGATGAGTTTCTCCGTCACAATCTTGAATCACTGACGATTATATCTCAATGGTTGGAAGGCTCGCAGACCGCTTGGAAAAAAAGCGGTGGGTTCGGTGCCCCGTATGCTGTGTTACAACCTCCAAGGGACCGCCCAGGGCATTCTCCTCAACTTGACCGTGGACCTGAAACATCGTCAACCATCAGCAACTGATCATCGGATTTCGTTGGGAAGGCCTCCAGGGAACGCAGTTAGTGCAGTTACGAATGAGATGCCTGCTTCTGGAGAAAGGGGCCGTGGCCGTGGACGTTGCCGAGGATATTTCGGCAGTGGTGCTGAACAAAGATGTTTCCGGTGGGACCAACCCGGTCACTTGGTGAGAGATTGTCGCTTGTCTCCAGCTCAATCGATGGAAGTTGGCGCAGCAGAGGTTTGTTGCTCAAATATTCCGGATCCGTCGAAAAAGAGAGATGGCTTATTTTTCTCGGTAAAGTTCGGGGGCCACGAGCTGACAGCGTTGTTGGACTCAGGCAGTGACCTTTGTGTTGTCAGACACGACTGTCTTGACGACAGATACCATAGTAATACTGAGACTGTAAAAATACGTTGTGTATATGGAGATGTTAAAGACAATGAGACATTACTTCTTCCTTTAACTTATAAGGGTCGTCACTTTAAAGTTTGGTCTGCTGTTTCTGACTCATGCCCTTGGCCTTTGCTGATAGGCTGAAGAAATGCCCTTTTTCCTAGACTAATGGCTGAACATCGCTCACCAGTCATCAATTCACCTGTTGAACTTAGTCGGGGGGAGGAAGAAGGAGAACTGGTCGTGGTTGGGGAAAATCTAGAACCCCAATTAGTTATTGAACCCAATCTCTCCAGTGAGTCTGAGGGAGACACCCCCTACAATTTCTGAAAATGGCAAGGCCCTTCCACATCCTCTCAGCTTGCAAATGTCTCCGACATTTCCGGCTCATTAGAATATGCATTTAAACAGGCTCACACTGCTAGTGACTCCTGTTACTAAGAGCGCAATACCAGGGGCTTGAAAACGCCACACTTTCTAGAAAAAGACGGTTGTCTTTTCAGAGTGATTACAGACCATTTGATGGGGGAATTTATTGAGCAGCTAGTAGTACCTGAGGGGCATAGGGAAATTCTTTTACAGCTGGCCCACTCTCACATTTTGGGAGGGCACCTGGGGGCTGATAAGACCAGAGAGCGGTTATCAAAACGATTTTATTGGCTGAATATGGGAAAAGATGTTGAACGGTTCTGTACTTCATGTCCTGACTGTCAGATAGTCTCCGCTTATAAGCCTCCTCGGGCTCCCCTTTGTCCTATGCCTATTTTGGATGTCCCCTTTCAGAGGGTGGGATTAGATATTGTAGGCCCTTTGCCTAAGACTAAAAATGGTTACCAATATATGCTGGTGTTAGTTGACTATGCAACGCGATATCCAGAAGTAGCTGCTTTGAAAAAGGCCAACTCCTCCGCAGTAGCCAAAGCTCTGTGCGTGATTTTTACTCGTATTGGCATTCATAGGGAAATTTTGACTGACCAAGGCACACCTTTTACTTCTCGTGTGATAAAACAATTGTGTAATAGATTCGCTATTAAGAAATTGGGCACCACCGTTTACCATCCACAGACTAATGGTTTGACTGAACGGTTTAACAAAACCTTAAAACAAATGATCAGAAGAGTTGCTCATAATGATCCCACAACTTGGGACACCGTCCTGCCTTTTGTTATGTTCGCGGTGCGGGAATCGCTGCAAGCATCCACTGGTTTGAGTCCATTCAAGCTGTTATTTGGCAGGCGCCCGAGAAGCATTCTAGATGTTGTACGAGAAGAATGGATAGGACATGAAACAACATCTCTTGGGGAGAGTTTTGCAGAGCGGGTAGTTTCCTTACAAGATGCTGTGGCGCATCAACAACGAGAACAGGAAACACAAAAGCGTCTTTACGACAGGCGCAGTCAGCTTCGCGAATTCAAACCCGGAGATCGTGTTTTAGTACTGGTACCGTCTGACCCGCACAAATTCCTAGCTAAATGGCAGGGCCTGGCAGTTATCGAGGAGCATATGGGACCAGTAAAATACAAAGTTAGAATACCAGGCCGGTGAAAACCATTCCAAATTTTACACATTAATCTCTTGAAGAAATGGCACGACCGACAAGGGGTTTACACTTCCTTGGCTGCTGTTTCTCAGACTGATGTTGTCATTGGTAATGATTTAACTGACTCACAAAAGACAGAATTATTAACCTTGATTGAACAGAACACTGATGTTTTTTCAGACTTGCCAGGCATCACTAATTTAGCAGAACATAAAATCACTACTGAGCCCGGTGTCCGGGTACAGATGCGGCCATTTCGAATCCCGGAAGCACGAAGAAATATTGTGCGCAAAGAAGTCAAGAAGATGCTGGAGCTAGGTGTAATTCGAAAAAGTAAAAGTGACTGGTGTAGTCCGGTCGTGTTAGTTCCCAAGCAAGACGGTTCGGTTCGCTTCTGTATCGATTTTAGGTGCTTGAATAAGGTTTCTAAATTTGATGCTTACCCAATGCCCCGAGTAGACGAGCTGTTGGAAAAACTGGGTCAGGCGACCTATATCTCCACGCTAGACCTCACAAAGGGTTATTGGCAGGTGCCTCTAGAGGCTGACAGTTGTGAGAAAACAGCATTTGCAACTCCTGATGGACTTTATGAATTTACAAGACTACCGTTTGGTCCTCATGGGGCCCCTCTAAAGTTTCAGTGTATGATGGATCAGATACTGCGCCCACATTCTGAATATTCTGGGGCATATCTTGATGATGTGGTGATTTTCAGCAATGATTGGCATTCGCATTTAGAACGTCTCCAGGCTGTCCTTGATAGCCTGAAACAAGCTGGATTGACTGCTAACCCTAAAAAATGTAAACTAGGTATGTCTGAGACTCATTATCTAGGTTACTCCATGGGCAGGGGTTTACTTCGTCCACAATTACGAAAAATAGAAGAGGTGCTCGCTTACCCACATCCTAAAATGCAGAAACAGGTACGCACTTTTCTGGGCTAGCGGGTTACTACAGAAGATTCATCCCTGACTTCGCAAATAGGGCTGCTCCTCTCTCAGAGCTTACTAAAGGAAGAAATAAACAACCTATTGTATGGACAGAGCCTTGCGAACGTTCCTTCTCAGATTTAAAAAAAGCTTTGTCTTCTTATCCAGTGTTGCGAAATCCCGATTTCTCTAAAGATTTTATACTACAGACAGACGCAACTGCATTCGGAGTAGGCGCAGTCCTGTCCCAGGTGTTTGATGGGGAAGAACACCCTATCACATACTTGAGTAGGAAATTACTCCCCAGAGAACGCAATTATTCAACTATTGAGAAAGAATGTTTGGAGATTAAATGGGCTATAGAAGCGCTACGTTATTACTTATGGAGACGAAAGTTCACATTAGTAACTGATCATGCTCCACTTCAATGGTTATATCGTCAAAAAGATACAAACTCCCGTCTCATGAGATGGTTCCTGGGCTTACAACCTTACAGTTTTATAGTCAGGCATCGACCTGGCTCTGAGCATATTAATGCTGATGTCCTGTCACGTCTGTTTGAACCTGGTCTGGAGGATCGCTTGATTCACGGAAACGTGAATAAAGTTGAGAGAGGGAGTGTGAGCTACGGAGCTGATCGCATCCCCAGAGAATACAGACGCCCCTGGGAATACCCCTAAAAAGACATTGACAGACTACCTTCACATTCCTCCTGTCCTTTCTGGCTGGCTCTGTCGCGTAATATGCCTCTCGCGCGGTGCTCCGCCTTCTTAAAAAGCCTGTACGGGCTTCTTTCAGTTTGTTAATTGATTGTTTGCTTCTCCTTATCTCTCTCTCAGACATTCTCTGCTCCTAGCGGAACTGTCATCTCTGACTTGTCATGGAGCACGTTTAAACTTTTGAAATAAGACAAATGTTTGTTTGCATTGCTTTGAATAAAGTTCCTTTTTTTCAACAACCTCCTGTGTCTCTGTGCAAATCTGTGACCCAAGCGTGACAAGATATATATATATATATATATATATTGTGATGGATTGCCGGCTTCATATTCCGGCCCTCACCCCCAGGCTGCTAGGAGGAGCTCTCCCGACAGCATGGATTTGCCCCAAATTCCAGCAGGGCCTCATGGACTATGTAGTTTTTATACACAGCCCTGCTGGATACCTTGGGGACCACTGGGAGTCGCTGTCGGGAGGCCCGTGGACTCATATGTGCCCTATAACCTGGAAGTACGTCCTGGTCACATAAACAGGAGAGGTGAGGTACTTCCAGGTTGAAGAAAAGGACTGTTAACCCTGACCCGGAAGGAATAAGGAATTGTGGACTGTTGGGCAGGAACACCTCCGGGTCAGGGTGTATAAAAGGACTCTGGGAAAGCCCAGACACTGAGTTGAGCTGGGAGGTAGGGTGGCTAAGTGTCTGGGAGTAGGAGGAGAGAGAGAATTGTGATTTTTATAGTAAATATTGAGTATATGAGTAGTGTGGAGTGGAGGGTGCTTTGTGCACGTGATTATTTTACAATAAAGAAGAATTGTACTTTTACCTGGTGTTTGGAGTGGTACCTGAGGGTTCAAGAGGTGGACATGCGCCTCAACTGCTACAATATATATATTTATATATATATATATTGTTCAGACTGGCCACAGACAGGCAGACACTGTTGGTTCCAAAACCAGCTCATGTTTATTATACATTTTATCAAAGTGACACACAGCACACAACCCAATACTCCCTCAAAGTCCAGGCCTCTCAATAACAATGCCTCCCGAGCTCTTGCCTTCTTTCTCCTGACTCCAGTCATGGAATGGAGAGAGGCGGACCCCTTTTATATCCACATGGATGTGCTCCAGGTGCCTCCCAAGGAGCGCTACTTCCTGCACTCCCTGGTGTCCCTGATCTTCTTTCCCCCAGCAGTTCTGGGTGTGGTGGAAGTGCTGAATGCCAGGGCTCTTCAGGCATCAGGGCGCCCCCTGGTGGTGACCACGGGCCCCTAGGGTTGAGCTTCTTTGCTCCTTCCCCGTGGTCCCCATAGCCACCAGGGTGGTCGCCCCCTCGTAGTCTGGAGAAGGCGTAATCCGTCCTCCGGTCCTTTCGGGGCATTCTGGCTGGGTACCACCCCTAGCCACAGTGTCTACAATAATCTTTTCGCGTTAGTATCATTCAATGCACAAAATATTGATTTACACAATAATGGACCATACACTATGAGAATCTGTGTTCCTGCAACAATTACAGCTGCGACAAGTTTGATTTCGAAAAAACACAAAGAGTTAAATGATCTGACATAATAGAAATTATGCAACCAATAATGGATACAAATCCATACGTCCAAAAGTATCGCACTTCACACAAAATTTATCAGCAAAACACGGACAAAGAAATTTTCTTGGATTTCTATATGAATCCGAAAGATCACAGTCGCATTTATAATAAACCCACATGTGACGAATTGTCAGAGATAATCATTTCGAAAGACGGAGATATCAAAGACAGAGTAGATATTAGTGTATATCCAAAGGCAAAGCATGATTCTTCATTTATGTCCAGTACATCGCTACATGCCGACCCTTTCCTCTTTCCTTTGCTTTTCCCAGATGGAGAAACAGGATGGTCATACAATATGAAACAAACACATTCAGAAAAAGGAATAACACCCACACAATATTTCGGGACAAAATTAGTGACACGTTACCATGTATTTAACCCACTTCAACCATCACAACTTTTATCGCAACATTACATTATTAATGCGTATGTAAAAGTCACAGCTAATCGACTCTTCTTTATTAAATCGAATCAAGCTAAACTTAGAATGGAACCTATGCAAGGTCTCATTGATCACGTTCAAAATTCAAATATCAATAGTTCAGACAAATTCAAAATAGGTAAAGCAGTAATATTACCAACATCATACCAATGTAGTCCAAGAGCATTGCAACAGTTATATCATGATGCAATTGCAATATTCAGAACTATCGGTCAGCCAGATTTATTTCTTACAATGAAGTGCAATCCACAATGGCCAGAAATCTGCAGCTTCTTGAGAACAATGCCACCGTCTACATCAGCTCTGGATATTCCCACTTTTGTAAGTAGATTGTTTTATCAGAAAGTCTTATATTTATTGAATGAACTCAAAACAGTGTTCAGGAAAAAGGAGATCTTGATGTGCCCTTCATATTAAAACATTTACTGTTTCCCTTGAGAATAGCTTTTGCAATGACAATTAACAAATCACAAGGACAAATATTTGAAAAAGTTGGTTTATTTATAAGAGACAAAGAAATGATATTCACTCATGGCTAGTTATACGTTGCATTATCACACTGTAAGTCCAAACAAGGAATCAAAATTCAATGCACTCTTGAAGAAAAGTTCATTCCAAATATTGTTTTTACTGAAGTTTTAAAATAAAAAGTGAACATAATGCATATGTAACAATTTCCATGTAAAAAAAAAAAAAATTGTATTTCCACAGGACCAAACCCGGGGGTTGGCAAGCGAAGCGAGCAGGGGGCAGAGCTCCGTAGTAAAAAGTTAAAATTTATCGACCTGAGTTCGATTCCCCGCTGCGTAATAGAGAGACAGACAGGCAGAGAAGTCACTAGATATATAAATAAACAGGGAAGCCACGTGTACTGAAAGAAAAAAAGAACAACATGTGCGTTGTCCCTGCTGCACTGAATAAGCGCAGGCGCTCTAACATCACCCCTCCCCCGATCAAGATCTCTATTACGCAGTGCTCTGTCTGTCTGTGTGTTATGGATCTTAAAAATTAGTTATAAGGACAGTTGTTCCTGTTAATTGCAGTCTCAATTGTTAAAAAAATATTTGAAAAGGAGCATCCCACATGAAAATATAACGATCTCAGTAACTGACAGTGCATACCAATGTATAAATTTTATGTCCGTTTGAGGTTTAAAAGAAAAGAAAAAAAAAGCAACACTTCATCCCCAGCGGGGAATCGAACTCAGGTCTGTGAAGCAAGGAAAAGCTGCTCAGCGCTAAGAGGCAAATCTTAACACACTACACCACAGAAGCTGTTGAATCATTCTTGAAGCTTTTGTGAAAGTGTTTATTTGATCTTTGGAACTCGGGCTTTATATATTCTATAGTTTATGCCTACTACATTTTGTAACATTTATTACTAAAATATGAAAACGTTTCTGTTTTAACAATGTGTTTACACAGATTACTTTAGAATAATGATCTCTTATTTCCACTGTAAAACTCCACTTCACTCCCACATAATCAATCAAGGCGTGAGCTGGGAAAACTTCGCTCACGTTCTAAGTCGGTGGGGGGATGGAATAGCCGGCTGCTGGCAGCTTGTCTTTTATCAGCACATTTAGAGGACAAAGGATGCTGGCGGAGAGGTGTGAACGGATTTAAGAAGCGATTTAAGGTGGGCCGGATATACGAGTTTTTTCGTAGGCTCTGGTAATTCTAGTGTTAACTATGTTTTTAGCATAATGCAATGAAACAAAGACATGTATTTGGATATATGTTTATATTTTAGCCAAGCTACCAAATATCAAAAGTCTTACCTTTAAAATAAAAAAAATTGATTTGTATAATATTTGAAATTTCAATCTTATCTCTATATACTGTATATAAAATCCGTCTGTCTGTCTGTATGTCTGTCTGCTTTTCACGAGAGAACTGCTTAATGGATTTAGATCAGTATTTTTCTATAATTCGCTTGAATATTCTGGTTGATTTTGAGACTTCTCTCATCACGCTAAGTATCATAGTTTGCTTGCGGTCCTGATTTATTTGCGCAAATCCAAGAAACTCAAGCCAGCTCAAGCCAAGGCTCCTTATCTCTGTTTGAGCTTCCTGGAGTTGTATAGGGTAAATACAGTATATATAAACTGGAATACCCCGAGAAAAAACCCTGAAAGAATGTGAAAAAAAAATTGCACACAGACTGTATCCGAGTGCAGGATCTTAAGCCAGGGCACTGAATCTGTGAGACAGCAGTATTAAACGCAATCCAGCCTCTTGAAATAATATGATAATAAAAATTGCTAGTTGATAATTGACTAAAGGTTATGCATTCCTCACATCCTTGAGCAGAAGTAATAGATAACCTTGATAGAAGTGGTTAAATATGTTCTGTATGTGTGTTTTTTTGTATAAATACTGTATTATGTATTCAGTTGGTCAGGAGAATATGTTAATGGTCCGGTATAATTAAGCATGCTTATATAAAGAAAAGGAAAAGAGGTCAATGAAAAATAACACTTTCATGGTATTCAACAATATTTGCCTAAACCGACGTAATTTATCAGCTTTAATAAATTATAAATTTCTCTTTTTTAACATGATAGTTTAAATGAACTGGTAAAATGTGTGTTATCATCTGCTATTTACATTTAAATCAAAACAAAGACCGCATTAATTTATTTTTTATCAGCTCTAAAAATATTTACCAACATACATTCATGTATATAGCAATGCAAATGCAGGGAAGCCATATGGCTCTATAAATAAGGAATGCTGCGTTCCAAGTAGGGTTTTTAAATTCACCACTTTATTGGAGCTCATACTGGTTTTAATTGGAATAATTAAACACATGGCAGAAAATCTGGCACAGTGCAACAAGCACCACCAAATGACAAATAAGTGTAACAGAGAATACTCTGCACAGTGACCAACATAGCCTACCATCTCATGTATTGTGCAACTGTGAGGAAAAAGAGCAGATATAAACCAAGCAGAAAAACATCTACAGTAGATGGCACCTGGGTCCCAGTTTAAATTACTTTTGTTCGTTAAATCTTTTTTTTTTATGATGTGTCTAAACTGATTTTTTCCATTCTCTTTGAAGACCTCTGGATAGGCACTTGCCATTTCTATCCCACAGGTTGCTCACAGTTGCCTTTTCTTTTTACGTTAGCCTAGTTTTGTTTACTTTTACAAAATATATATCATATTAAATTCTTATTTTAATTTCTTTTGTTATTTCTTTAGCGAATGTTTTCCTTGCATAGCTTACAGTATCTAGTTTTTGATGCCACAAGGACCAAACTATGTATATAGTGATTTACCTTTTCAGTTAATTTTACATCATTGTTAATGGCAGCCCTCCAGTTTTATATTTTATTGTATTTTTTTTTCTAAATGAAAGTCAACAAAGGTTTAATATGCTAAAAAAATCGGAATGTCTCCTAGACATCAAAGTTTTACTTTTAATGAGCCATCTGATTTTTTTAATACAGGTTACTTTGATGCAGGGGTAAGCTAAAACAAAGAATGCAGGCAGCCTAGGTTTTTGTAAAATCTCTTTATTGTAATAATTTTGTTCACTTTAAGCTTGATCACTTATTTTCATGTAAAAAAAAAAAACCTTTTGTGAATAAGGCAGCACAGTGGCATGATGGTTAATGCTGCCGCCTCACATTTCCAGAAGGCTAACTATGTGTATTTTACATCTTCATCCTATGTCTCTGTAGGTTTGCCTCCTGTTACTTTGGTTTTCTTTTCATGTCCCTAAGATGAGCACATTAGGTCAACTGGTCCTGTGTCAGCGAGTCTGGGTACCTGTGATGGCAATGTTTCTGGGATGGGCTCGGATTCCTCACGACCTTAAAACTTTGCCTGAGTGAGTTCAGTAAATGAATGGATAGATAGGAGAAAGCTTAAACTAGTTAAAATATTTGACCATAATCACAGTTTGGTACATTAGCACAGAGGAAACAACTGGAAATTACTCTAGATGCCTCAGAGACTCTTCTATTCCGCTTATATATATATATATATATATATATATATATATATATATATATATATATATATTTGTATAGTGTTCATTACTGAGCATAGTTGGAGAGCCTTGTAACAAATTCTCAGGTAAAATGCAAATACACATAAAGAAACAGAATTTTTTTAAAGAGACAGGAAGACAAAATAGTTTGAAAATGATTAATATCAATGGAGCCAAAATTATCTTTTGAACCAGTGCCATTTGACAACAGGGGTGAGGAAAACAAAAACTCCAGTCAGGAGCATAACTGGAAAATAAAAACTGCTGCTGAGTTTATGATCACTTACAGCAGAGAAAATCAAAGACAAAATCACAGTCAAAATGTCCTGGAGACCTCAGCCCACTGGCCACCTGTGACCTGTTATTTTGGTACACATATACTACATGACCTCTACTGTACGCTTTTGGAGTGATGATTGACCTCCAAGGTCAAAGATCAACCCAGGAAGCTTACGGGCGCGGAGTATGGTCAAGTCAAGTGTATTCACTGCACGTTTTCGTAATTATTGAAAAGCTTATAGTTTTGTACAAATGACTAACAAAATGAGACGCAATATGTACAGCTATTCAGCAGCTTTTGACTAAAGTATGTGAGTCATAAGTCTGGATTTAAAGCTGAGACAGAATGGACATTTCTCATATAGGCAGGCAGATCGTTCCACAGCTTTGGGGCCCTGTAGCAAAAAGCTCAACCTACAAGTGATAATTTATTACATTTTGGAATCTTTATTATTGTGGCATCCAATGATCGTAATGCATGCTCTGGCTTTTAATAGTAAGTTTAGATGCATAAGCAGGGTCTTGGCCATTTAAGGCTTTATATGTAAGAAAGAGGATTTTGAAATTAGCTCTAAGCTTAACCGGAAGCCAGTGTGAAGACTTAAAAAAATGGGGTTATGTCTTCATACTTTCCAGTTCTTCTGTTATGAGTTCTTCAGCAGCTAGTGAATTTGAACAGCCAATGAATAATGAATTGCAATACTCAATTACACTATAAATATACAGTATGTATGAATTAATTTCTCAGTATCCTCCATATTTTGAAAAAACTTCAGTTTTCCAAAATTTTTAAGATGGATGTTTTAGTTTTGTAAAAGACCTGAGTTGGTAAAACTAATGGAAAGTCAAACTGATTTAAAAAGTGACAGAATATTTTTGCAGTCTGCACTACTCTCCCTTTTGTTTCCAACATAGGCACCTGAATATCTACCAGAATATTCAAGGAACCAGTCCAGCCCAAGAAGGCCATGAAGCAAAAAACTGGATGGTGCCTTATGGTCATGTGACTTCCTCAAAATGAGAACGAGGGAGCAGGAAGAGCGGTTCACCTATGACCTGGACAAAAGACAGAACTCCACCAGAAAGAACTTTCCCATTATATCTTTCTTTCAGGGGCACCAGGCTGTAACTGGGTAGATTTAACTTTTGCCTGCTTCTTTAGAGATTTAAGTTGTTAATAAAAGCATCCAGTTTGGCAGGAGTAAAAAGTTCATGCAGAGTTTTATTTTAAGGATTTTCTAGCTCTAGCCTCTCCAACATCAGTCATATCATGTAAAAGAAATGCACTATGAAAACATCTGGAAAGTGTTTAAAAAGAGGAATGACCAGTATGTTGCATCTGACCTGAATGAGACAGCAAGAAATTTAACATAAAGACAAAGTATTTGATGCTGTATCAAAAATTAGTAATATATTTCCAGTCTGCACATAAAGCAGGTAACATTCCTTTACTATTCAGTGCCATTGTATGATGCAGCATACTGTATATGTATTGTGTGAACTCATTATAGGCTATCAAGTGAGTGCTTTTTATAACACAATTGCCAATCAAAGGCACAATTTGGAAATGTTACACCAACAACAACAACAACAAAAAACCTATATGAATGTGTAAGTGCCCTGACAATTAAATTGACAAGCCTCTGAATCTTGAAGTTTAGACTCAATCTACATGTGCATTTGTTACTGTCCTCAGGCCTAGGGGAACCTGGGCTAGGTACAAGCCATTGTTGCTGCAGGGCATAGCTACAGCAGTATGATGCCAAAAGCATCAAAGAAGCAGGCAGCAGTCAGGAATCACACAACATACGTTGTCTTTTTTTATTCTCACTTACCCAGAGATATATAAATGCTTCAGTCTCTGCATAGGTCAACATGACAATCAGTTAAACAATGGTACATGCCAATTTCCTCTTCAGAACAATAGTGTAAGCACATTTTCTTTGGTTCAAGAATAGTATTGTTGTCAGCTAGCAAGAAGTAACTGATTAGAAACCAATGTCCCCAGAACTCATTAATTTTCAAAGGAAGCAGGCAGTTCTGTACCACCATATTGTATGTGGATGAAACACTAATCAAAGGAGTCTGATTCAGCAGGTGACTCTTTTGAAAGACAGGTAAATATTTATGTCCTGTAGATAGCCATCAACAATAACCTGTAGCAGAGTATTCCAGGAAATTTGCCTATTTAAAACACTGATTTCTAGCCCATTACACATCTTTTGTGAAACCAGTGTAAAAACTCATGAAACTTGTCACAAGATATTAGGTAGCTATTCAGATTAGGCTGTTTCTCCAACACCAATTTAAGTATGTTGTCAAAACACTGGGGATTAGAAGCAAATGTTCTGGCTTAATTTCTGGGCAAAGTAGTGTCACAGTTCGCTCCCCTTTCATGCAACATTTAAGCTGGGGTGCAGGGAAAATCCTTAGGCCTAGCTAAGGAACTCCAGGTATCTTAAGGCATATTGTTCTCTTTTCTCAAGAGAAATGACTCCACCATTGTAGGCTGCATTAATAATGGAGATGAGTCAATGTACAGGAGGACTTTGTCTAGTGGTGCTGGAGTAACCACCTACAACTCAACATCAATAAAGAAAAGAGTTGCTGGTGAACATTTGGCATGCCAAAGAGCTTCTAAGGCCAGTCACCCTTCTTAGGGAGGACAGAGAAGTGGTGAAGAGCTACAAGTACCTGGGGTTCACATTAACAACAAACTCTACTGGTCTGGCAACACAGTGGTGCTGTACAAGAATGGCCAGAGCAGACTGTATTTCCTGGGGATACTCGGGTCTTTTGACGTACGCAGCAAGCTGCTGTTCTGCCAATCTACAGTAGCCATTGCATTTTTCTATGATTTGGTCTCCTGAGGAAGCAACTTGAGTTCTAAAGAAACACAATGCCTGAATAAACTTATCAGAAAAGCCAGCCCCATCGTAGGGCTAACCCTGGACATAATGAAAGCTGTTGTGACGATGGTCACCTTCCCCTCCATCCCTCCTGGGAGGCACTCTCTTGGAGCTGTTTTAGCCACAAGCTCACTCCACCACAGTGTGCTAAGAAGCACCTCTGATGCCTTTTCTGCCTGCTGCTATTAGGCAACTTAATCCTTCCTCCAGACATCCCAAACTAAATGCTTATACTTTTCAAGTTTGCATTTCTGCACAATGTAAATATATTATTTTTAAATTATTTATGTGGTTATCTATTAGTTGATTGTATTATTTGCCCTGTGATTCTGTATCTTTGTTTTATATGTTTCTGCTGCTCTATGCATCTAAATTTGCTCTTGGAAGTAGTAATGGTTATCTAATCTAGAGAATGGATTGGCACAGAAAACCCATTGAAAGCATTCAAAGTCCATGGAAGATAGGACTGCTCAATGAGGTCAAGAAAGTCTGTGAGAGCCAGCTCCTTTCCAGTCAATAACACTAGAGTCTCAGACTGAAGTAGACGCCAGGAGTAAAGCCCTTGGTTCATTTCCTGCAATGCTAGTACAACCAATTCCACCTAAAGCTAGGTGTTTATTATAAACCTGTTATTTCATGCCTTTAACACTAGAATTAACAGAGCCTACGAAAAAACTCGTAGATCCGGCCCACCTTAAATCCGTTCGCACCTCTCCGTCAGCGTCTTTTGTCCTGTAAATGTGCCGATAAAGACAAGCAGCAAGCAGCCTGCTATTCCATCCCCCCACAGCTGCAGAACGGGCACAAAGTTCTCCCAGCTCATGCCTTGATTGATTATCTGGGAGTGAAGTGCTGGAGTTTTAAAGTGGAAATAATAGATCGTTATTTGGAACACATACATGCCATGTGTGTTCAGTTTCTACAATAATCTGTGTAAACACATTGTTAAAACAGAAATGTTTTTCATATTTTAGTAGTAAATGACAAAATCTTGGCATAAACTATATAATGTGTGAAGCCTGAAGTCCAAAGATCAAATAAACACTTTCACAAAAGGTTCAAGGGTAAGGCAATAGTTACAATGGCATAGCAGTAAGATTTGCAGACTTGTGATCAAGAGTCCCGGGTTTGATCCCGACTGCCTCCTATATTTGCCATTCTCAGTAGTGAGTTGCTCTTATTGTTAATATTACACAGTACACACATACATTTGTTTGCGTCTGTAACAGACGGTGTGCATTTATAGTACTTGTGAAAGTTACCATTTTATTTTCACTTTTATTCTCTCAGTCACGATCACAATACATACTGTTGCCCCCAAGGGATCTGACGCTGATAGTTTTTATTTGAAACTGGGAATAACTATAGATGTGAGTGGTGTTTTGAGGCAATGGGACTGGACAATGTCTAATCTGGAGGGATAAAAGCTGACACACAAATGCTGATGAATCTGCCTTCTTCGTATCTCACCATCACTTGATTTTTTTTATTCAGTTTTATTGAGTGTTCCTGCTCATGCTGAATTAGTATTCACCTTATGGTCTATGATGTCAACATTAGAATCCCTGAAGCCTACGAAAAAACTTGTAATCCTGGGCCATGTTAAATTCCTTCGCACCTCTCCATCAGCTTCTTTGTTTTGCTAATGTGTCAATCAGCACAAGACTGCTATCCTATTACCCCACCCCCTACCATCGCAGAAAGGGCAAAAAGCTCTCCCAGCTCAAGTCTTGTTTATCTCAGTGTGAGGTGCCTGGAGTTGTATAGGGTAAACAATATATCACTGTTTGGAACACATGCATTTCATGTGTGTTCTGTGTCTACAATGATCTATGTAAATGTAGGATGACAGGTAATGTGAGAAATGCAAGAAATGTTGAACACATAATTAAAACAAACTTTTTTCATGTTACAGTACTAACGACAAAATTTTGACATGAAGTGTAAAATGTGTGAAGTCCAAATATCAAATAAACACTTTCACAAAAAGTACATGTGTAAGAAAACAAGTGTGCTTTTATTCAAGAATATAACAGAAGAAAAGATGTCGGGTTAGGGAATACCACTGATGTGACCACTTGGGTGGTGCAGCAGTAAGAGCTTATGACTTATAATCAAGAAGTCACAGGTTCGAGCCTGGCCACTAACCAGAATTATCGTTTTGAGCAGTGAGCTGCTCTTATTGTTGCTATTATAGAATAAAAACATACATTTGATTTGAGTCTATAACAGCCATTGTAAATTTATAGTACTTGTAAAGGTTAGCATTTTTTTTTTCAGTTTTATTCTCTTAGTCACATTCACGCTCCCCCCTATCTGATAGTGCTGTTTTCAAATAAAGATGTGCTATAACAGAGGTGAACTCAGATGAGGATGAGAGTTCTACATCGGAGAAAGAGAACAGAAGCCCTCCCCCAAGAAATGTCCACTCACACATAACAACAACACAGCTGCACCATGTGTAAAGGTGAAAGATGGCACATATGGGATTCAGCAACAGGTTGGGCAGTCCGAGTTGACTGTGGCGGTGGGGGGATGGGATAGCAGGCCACTTGCTGCTTGTGCTGATCAACACATTTACAAAACAAAAGATGCTAATGGAGAGATGCAAAGGAATTTAAGGTGGCCTGGGATTACATGTTTTTTCATAGGCTTCAGGGATTCTAGTGTTAATGGAAACCTTGCCTTGTGAATTTATGTTTTAGTTGGCTGAGTTCTACAGGAACATACTGTAATGGACCTCCAAGGAAACCACACAGATGAGGTCTGCGCAGCAACTGAAAAAGGGGGCAGAGCTGTGACCGATGAATGACATAAAAAAGACAGGTACCTAGAGACCACCCTCGGAAAGCGTCTGTGAAGGAGAGACTACATGATTGGTACTGCACTGCTGGGTAGCCCCCTGATGCTTGAAGCCCTTTTGATCACAGGTGGCGATGTCTTCTGTGGCCAGCAAAGGGAGTTAAAGACGGCAATTTAGCATCCAGCAGGGCACACAATAAAGAACGTAACACTCCAATGGCAAGGAGGACTGATGAAGAGACACTAGTAATTGTTAAAAATATCCACTCAGCCTATATCAAAGTAATGTTTATCCTTTAAATACATTAATAAATGTCTATCCACTTACCATAAACGTTCATAACTATTAATTAATTACACAAAAGTGTATTTCCTTTAAAAACAATTCCTAACATTTTAAATAAAACTTTGTACATATTCAACCTGACTTTTATGCAGTGTCATCCAGTTAACTTACCAAACCCATTTCAAAAAAAGATCTGTGCTGCCAATCTGGCCATTACTGCATGAAAATACTGTTTGTGATCAGGTGTATATCTCTATCATTTCCCTGGCTGTAACTGTTTTAAAAATATCAACAATTATCGCCAAATATATTAATACATTCATTTTCTAATCTGGTTAATCCAATTGAGGGTTGCATGTGATAAAATATGCTCTAGCAGTACTGGGTGCAAAAATTCTTGGGCAGGACAATGGAATTTTAACACTCTTAGTCATTCTAAGTATCCCTAACAAAGCAGACTATTTTTTAATAGAAACTTGCATATCAGATATTATGGGCCTCCTATAGAGTAGGGTAGTGATGCTGCCTGTCAGCTCCAAAGTCAGCAAACCATTTCTGGACTTGGGCACTGCCTTTGTGGAGTCGGTGTATTTTCTGCACATCTGTGTGGCCTTTCCTGTGGGTACTCCTCCCACATCCCTAAGATATGCAAATTAATTTCAGCTGCATCTTTAAATTGGTCTGATGTCAGTGTGTGTGCATGCTTGTGTCCTTGGAATTGCCTGACACTTATGTTCACAGCTGCTGTGACAGCCATTGGCTCCGCACAAACATGAACTCAGGTTGTGGGTTAGAAAATGGATGAATGCATTTGTTTGCCACATATCGAATGCCTTTATCTTCTGATCTGAGCTTTTTATTTACTCTATTCATATACAGTACCTGACTTCTTTATGCATAGTTCTTTCATGAATGAACTGTGCATAGAGTCAGAATTTCAGTACTTTTTAAGCTTCATTTCCTCATACATAGAACAATAATACCATCAAAGAAACCAACTACTTACCTACTGAATATATTAAGAACAGAAACACTGCTCTGAAAAATAATAAAGTGGTTTTATTAATCATAATCTGAATGACTCCTGTATTTTGAACATTTCTTTATACTTTCCTAGTGTCTACTAAATCAAAAAACAATACCATTTGTTATGCCAACTCCTATTTGAGTTGGTAATGAAGCTGCTTGCACTGCATGTTAATAATTATGGCAATTGCCATTTTGGTTTTCCTTTTCCTCTCCTAGATTTCTTTCCTAGCCTGTAAATGCAGTCTTAGGGTGAATGTGAGAAATGAGCATCTTTTCCAACAAAAATCTTCATCTTTATTCTCTCAAAATTATTTGCATTAGTCATTTATTTATATTATTACTATTAAAAACCTTTAGTACTAGGGTGTTGTACCGTGTTAGCCATTATGAATGTAGAGAAAAGCCAAGCAAAATGACACCTTTTATTGGCTAACTAAAAAGATTACAATATGCAAGCTTTCGAGGCAACTCAGGCCCCTTCTTCAGGCAAGATGTAATACAGAAACTGAAGTTTCCTATGTTTATATACACACTCTAGGACATGAAACAACATAGGTAAATCTTTAAATGAGAAATGTTAAATGTAAAAAATTAATAGATTCATTCAGGCTAGGGTTAATTTAACAAGAGAGAAAAGAACAATGTATTGTCAAGATCTCTGGATAAGATAACTGTCCATTAAAGTCTATGACTTTTAATAGTTTTACATGCATACTTAAAAGTGTTTTCATGTTTTTTGTTCCATATTTTTTGTGTTTGTAAATGCATACAAGACCAAATTGTAGAACACAGATATAATATTTTCTTTTTTATGTGTTTTCTGAATGTACTGTATATGGTTATATGTGATGCTTAACACGTACACATTTTTAAAAATCCCCATCTACAGTAAGTATGATCAAAACAATTCCTATACACTGCTTTAATTCCATAATTAAACAAGACCTGCGATGATATAGTAAACCTTTCTAGTCTCACAGTGTCACAGTAGCAGTTGGCAAAGACACATCTTCAAGACTATAATCTGAATTAAACACAAACTAGTTTAATTAAATGTTTTATTTACAGCTATGATCAAAGTTCAGTTACACTTTTGAAGTAATTGCCACTGTCTTATTTGCTTTTACTTGAATCTCTTTTTTTTCCAAGACAGAAAATGTATTCATAGAATTAAATACTGTTCAAAACAGAATTAAAAGTCTTGCGTATGTCAGGCATTCATAATAAATATAAGGTACTTCTCATTCTTACCAAAGAAAATTAAAATGAGAAAAGCTACTTTTCTGTAAAGGTGACAAAGCAAACAGTATATACTGTATAGCACTTGACAATGAATAAAAAACTATATCTAAAAATAATCTGAAAAACAATTTCTTTTTATTAATTCTAGTAATTGTAAGCATTGCTCAAAGCTCAGAGTGTGTTATTCAGCTACATATTGTTTATAATATTTATGCAGCATTGGTAACCTACAGAAATATATGAGTTCAGTAAAGTCCTGGAACTAGTCTGAACCTTCAAATTCTATACACAAATACTCCTTTTTATGAAAACAAATAGGCTTTCAAATATCTCTAAGAAAGCTTGAACATTTAAGACCATTTAATAAAAAAAGCAATTAGTGTTTAGAAAGGCATTTCTGTAGCACCATTTAAACAGCCCAAAAAAACTCATCACTGAGGCTGTTAACGTACTGTGCAATAGAACATGAACAGGTATGAAGAATTGCTCACTTAATGGCATGTTAGCTAGCTGAAATTTCTACAGCTGCTCTTTTATTATTTTTTTTTAAGTTGACAAAGAAAGCCTCATGCACATATGCGGATCTGCTATTGTAGGTTCTAAGCTAACTGTGCATGTGTGTGTGTGTGTGTGTGTGGGTGTGTTATACAACCTGAATAAACATGCATTTTCTCCAACATGCTCACACCTAGAATTGTTCAAGTTAATTGCCATCAATTGTTATTTATAATATGGGTAGTCAAAAAGTATTGTAGGAAGCAAAAGATGCCTATCCTAGAAATCTGCTGTTTCCGTCACCAAAACCTAGGAAATCCAGACAGTGCAACACCCTCAAAACACATTGAGTGAGGTAGTATTCAGCCTAAGATACATATAATATGTCAGCTTTTTTTTAAACTGTACACTGCATGGATGCATACGTATTGCTTCACAATGTTAGAATACAACTGTCCTGCATAGAAATTAAGTTTTTCATTTATTAATCAACCACATTAAAATCCAATTGCCACTATTCAAGATGTAATTTTGATTTAATTGGAAAATGAATAACTAGGTATGATAAACTAACTGACATCATTATTGCTGCTTGCCCTTCTATGAATGCCTTAGTACTGTACATTTAATATAAAATACTGTACATTACACTTAAGCAATGACTTAACATGATAAAAAGGTGTTATTTCTGCTATCCTCAATATCTTCCTATTCTCATTTGCGTTGAAAAGCATCATTACCTACTTCAATAACAGTGGGAAAGTAGGGCCACCTACCAGAAGTAGGGCAGATCAAATGCAAACGAATGGGGAAGAAAATTCACATACTAATTTACCAGCTTCTAATTATCCAGATGAGCTAATGTGAAAATCATCCATCCATCCATCCATCCATTGTCTCCCGCTTATCCGAGGTCGGGTCGCGGGGGCAGCAGCTTGAGCAGAGATGCCCAGACTTCCCTCTCCCCGGCCACTTCTTCTAGCTCTTCCGGGAGAATCCCTAGGCGTTCCCAGGCCAGTCGAGAGACATAGTCCCTCCAACGTGTCCTGGGTCTTCCCCGGGGCCTCCTCCCAGTTAGACGTGCCCAGAACACCTCACCAGGGAGGCGTCCAGGAGGCATCCTGATCAGATGCCCGAGCCACCTCATCTGACTCCTCTCGATGCGGAGGAGCAGCGGCTCTACTCTGAGCCCCTCCCGGATGACTGAGCTTCTCACCCTATCTTTAAGGGAAAGCCCAGACACCCTGCGGAGGAAACTCATTTCAGCCGCTTGTATTCGCGATCTTGTTCTTTCGGTCACTACCCATAGCTCATGACCATAGGTGAGGGTAGGAACATAGATCGACTGGTAAATTGAGAGCTTCGCCTTGCGGCTCAGCTCCTTTTTCACCACGACAGACCGATGCAGCGCCCGCATTACTGCGGATGCCGCACCGATCCGCCTGTCGATCTCACGCTCCATTCTTCCCTCACTCGTGAACAAGACCCCGAGGTACTTGAACTCCTCCACTTGGGGCAGGATCTCGCTACCAACCCTGAGAGGGCACTCCACCCTTTTCCGGCTGAGGACCATGGTCTCGGATTTGGAGGTGCTGATTCTCATCCCAGCCGCTTCACACTCAGCTGCGAACCGATCCAGAGAGAGCTGAAGATCACGGCCTGATGAAGCAAACAGGACAACATCATCTGCAAAAAGCAGTGACCCAATCCTGAGCCCACCAAACCGGACCCCCTCAACGCCCTGGCTGCGCCTAGAAATTCTGTCCATAAAAGTTATGAACAGAATCGGTGACAAAGGGAAGCCCTGGCAGAGTCCAACTCTCACTGGAAACGGGTTCGACTTACTGCCGGCAATGCGGACCAGGCTCTGGCAACGATCGTACAGGGACCGAACAGCCCTTATCAAGGGGGCCGGTACCCCATACTCTCGGAGTACCCCCCACAGGATTCCCTGAGGGATACGGTCGAATGCCTTTTCCAAGTCCACAAAACACATGTAGACTGGTTGGGCAAACTCCCATGCACCCTCCAGGACCCTGCTAAGGGTATAGAGCTGGTCCACTGTTCCGCGACCAGGACGAAAACCACACTGTTCCTCCTGAATCCGAGGCTCGACTATCCGACGGACCCTCCTCTCCAGGACCCCTGAATAGACTTTTCCAGGGAGGCTGAGGAGTGTGATCCCTCTGTAGTTGGAACACACCCTCTGATCCCCTTTCTTAAAGAGGGGGACCACCACCCCGGTCTGCCAATCCAGAGGCACTGTGAAAATCATAAATACAGGAAATTATAAATACAGTTTACCTACTGTATATAAAAATGTATAAGTTGCCTGGTCATTGTATATGCCTTTCAAGCAGTTATAGCTTCATAATCTTTAAATTCAACTTTTGGTTTTACCTATAAGATAGGTAGATATTTAGGAGTTATTCAGATTTATTTAGTGAAGAAGATCATTTTAAAATTATTTTTGAAATTAATTTTAATCACAGAGTTAAAAAACACCCTTTGACCAGACTTCAGTCCTTTAAAGTGCATCATAATTAACCAGTTAATCTAGGAAATTATCACTGGATTCATATAATAGTTTAATACTACATAATACTGGATCCTCCAATTAATGCAGCTTTAATTTTTAACAAGTTCACTGTGCTGACCCAGAGTAAGACAGTACATATTTTAATGATAAGGATCAGGAGGTGAAAAATAGTCAGGTAATAAGACAAAATCAGAATCAAAAGTTAAGGCAGTCAGTCGTCATGATGAAAGTGATAACCAAAAATTGAGGTACCAAAAACAAGGATTCTAAAGTCAGGTAGTTAATCATCATCAAAAGAATCACACATTAGCACAGGGTTTATCCACAAAACTCAGATGAGAACATGGCTACCAGTTCCAAATCTTAAACCCATTGTATTTACAATGTCAGATGTTGCATCCTCCTTGACTATGTCCTCAGCAATTTGGAGCTGCAACTTGGCAATGGAACTCACAAAATGCCAGTGGCCATATACAAAACAAGATGGTGTTATAGCAAAATAATATAAAAAAATATAACCTCACAATTTTTCTATTTTAAAATGAAACTGAAACAAAAAACTAATGCCTGAAATAGATTCATCAGCCTAGAAAACCATAGCCACCAGATACTGTACATCTTTGCAAAAACCTATTTCAGAAACAAGTAAAAAAATTAGCATTACATAATCAGCACAGTTGCGTCATTTCAAAGTAAGTGGCAAATCACTTACTTTTATAAATTGTGGAGATTATTCTCGTAGAAAAAATATTTCACAATAAACAATAAAGTTTTGGGGACCGTCCCCATATATTGTCGTCAAGACAACAAAGAAATAAACGGATTCAAAGTCTTTTCAGCACAATGAACGTTTTACTGATGACAAAATGGCGTTTTTATAGCAAAGGATTATAGGGACAGAAAATGGTTGGCATGGTGTGACATTGGAGACAGGAACCAGAACCAACGTCATCAAAATGAGACGGAAGTGAAGTGATCTTGAGAGAGCCAGAAGTGACGTCATCGTGGCTCACCGGAAGTGACATGATCGCGGCCATTTTTGGTAACCGGAAGTGGAGGTAATTATTTTTCTTCTGTTTTTCTGTTGACAAAAGAGATTCAGGTAAGTACCACATGATGACCCTTTATCTTGCGATAGTTCACTCACCTTTAGGCTCTTTGACTGCCTCCTAATCGCACGTGTGTGACAATATATATATTAGGGTGACCAAGCGTCCTCTTTTGCCCGGACATGTCCACTTTTTACGTCCTGTCCGGGGCGTCCTGGCGGGTTTTATAAATTCACGAAAATGTCCGGTTTTTCATAGGACCATTACGTGTGTAAGTAAATTGACTGGCGTTTTGCACACAATACTAGGGTACTACTTTTTTGCGCGACATAATTACCGGGAGGCTGCCTTGTGGGCAGGTCTGCGCCGCACGCGCAAACACACAGACACAGCCAGGGAGCAGTGCAGACAGGGATCAGAGCAGAGAGCGGAGCAGTATAGCAGGGAAAATGCCGAAGCATAAGTGCAGCTTCACCGATGAACTGCAAAGAAAATTTCCCACATACCGTCCCGGTCGGGACAAGTGGGAGGCGGAGTGCACCGTGTGCAAAGCCGGCACATATGTCTCGGCATCCAATAAAGGTGCTGGGGATCTGAAAGCCCACATGGACACGGAGAAACATAAAAAAGCTGTGCGAGGTGAGACTAGTTCATCTGCAAAGTTGACAGAGTTTTTTGTCAGACCAGGAAAAACAGAGGATGATGTAAATGCAGCAGAAGGTGCAATGGCTTTTCATACAGTGAAACATCACAACAGTTACAGGTCCATGGATTGCACCAGTACTTTGCTTAAAAAGGCATTTCCTGACTCTGACATTGCAAAAAAGTTTAGTAGTGCTCGCACCAAGACCGAAGCCATCGTCAATGGTGCTATAGCCCCCCACTCTTTCCACAGACGGGAGTAACCACGGAGCAGTGAAAATATTCCCAGTCATAATTCAGTATCTTGACTGGAAGAAGGGTGGCATGCAAACAAAATTGATTGAAGTTAAAGACACACCCAATGAGACAGCAGAAACCATTGCAAAATATGTCACAGAAACCCTGGCAAAAAACAATCTGTCGGAAAAATGCATTGCATTTACTGGAGACAATTGCAACACAAATTTTGGAGGAATCCGACGTGATGAAGCTGGAAAGAATGTGTTTGCAAATTTGAAGAGTTTGCTGCAAAACAAGACTCTGATCGGTGTGGGTTGCCCAGCACACATATTGAATAATTGTGCACACCATGGGGCAGGCACAATAGAAATTGACATTGAGAATATCATATTCAAAATCTACCAGTACTTTCACATTTACACTGTGCGCACTGAGAGCCTGAAGGAGTATTGTGATTTTGTTGAGATTGATTACAGAAGGATGCTCTCTCACAGCAAGACAAGGTGGCTGTCATTGTTCCCAAGCATTGAGAGGATGTTACAGATGTTTCCAGCTTTAAAGGCATATTTTCTGTCTCAGCAAAAGCCACCCATAGCACTCAAGAGTTTTTTTGAAAATGATTTTGCTGAAATCTACCTTTGGCACATGCACACACTCATGTCTGTGTTCCACACCCACATTCAAGAAATGGAACAGGAGAACATGTCCATTATGGAAGTGAAGAAGATATTAAACAATATACATACCATTCTTCTTCAATGCAACAGCAACAACTTCATGTCCCTTAAAGTTAAGGGACTACTCGCACAGAAGCGCAAAGATGGACTTGACAAAGGCTGTGACCAGTTCTGTGCAGATGTGCATGGCATGTACAGTGCATGTCTGGAGTATCTGGAGAAGTGGATGACTCCCATGGAAGAGTTCTCAACATTCATGTGGATGGATCTGAGTGAGCCACCAAACTGGAATGATGTGGAGGCATGCATCAATTACCTTGGAGAGAAGGGGGTGGCAGTTGATGATGTTAAGTGTTTTGACCAGGTCACCAATCTGAGGAAATTCACAGAAACGTGCAACCATGATGAGGAGTTCAGTGGCCTGCAGGTACACCAGAAGTGGACCAAATATTTTGAAAAGGCAAAAAGCATTGCATGTTACTCAGAGCTACTGACAATTGCACAGTTTGTCTTTGCACTTCCCTCTCACAATGCAAATGTTGAGAGGGTTTTTTCACTAATGCAAAGCCAGTGGACCAAGGAGAGGAACCAGCTCTCCGTAGAGTCACTAAAGGGGATTCTACTAGTTCAGTTCAACTTCAAAGACATGTCTTGCAAAGACTTTCATGCTTATTTGTTAAGCTATCGAAAACTGCTAGGAAAGATCATCTCTACATCAAAATATGGATGGGCCTACAAGGAGGATGAAGAAGAGAAGCAGGATGAAGAAGAAAACTAAAGATGAAAAGTCTAGATTCTTTTTGTTTAAGTTTTTTTGTCTTTGTGAGACTCTTCTGTTATTTATTTTATTACATTTAAGAGATACATTGTTGAAGCTGGAACAGAATAGTTCATATTTAGAACAATATTTAATTATTTATTTGAAGAGTCTAAGAGAGCTATCATTTTGTTATAAGTTTTTACAGATTTCATTTTATTTTATTACAGAGGTTAATTCTGCACCATTGAAGTATAATAAATAATGTTCATCAACCACCAAGAAGCTTGTCTGAATTCGTCTGGAGGCCGTGCCGATCGTCCTCTTTTTTGGAAATCAAAATATGGTCACCCTAATATATATATACATAATAATTCATACCAGACATCATAAACGTTTGGGGCAGCCACCCGTATAATACCTCTGGCTGCAAAAGGTTTAAATAAGAACAGAGTTGTTCACAAGACTGAGTTCAAAACAGAACCAATTGACTGGAAGCAAAATGGTGGCTTTAAAGGCCCGTAAAGGAAGTGACTTCATCAAGGGGTCTGAACCGGAAGTGTCATCATCGGGACCGGAAGTGACATCATCCATGGTGCCACAATCTGGAAGTGATGTCATCAGGATAGAAAGTGACGTCATCAAAGGTGTCAGGACCGGAAGTGACATCATCAGAACTGGAAGTGGCGTCATCGAGAGCACCAGAACCTGGCAGGACTACCCGGGAATATTCTGCAAGGAACTGATAAAGATAGTCAGCACACCTGGCCACCCCCTTATCTGTTGTGGTATTGCAATTACTCAGGCCCTTTAGCTGCCTACTACTCGCACATGTGTGACAATATATATATTGTGGACACTAGGGGCACTGTTGCCCCATGAAACCCAACAGACAGACGTCCAGGACACACGTATAAAAGCACTAAGAAGAATTTTTAATATTTTTCTTAAATACAGTGCACAAAGCACCATACATGCCACAATCCACCAATAACAACAATCAATAATAATACAATAATAATCCTCCACTTCCAGCAGCTTTGTCACCCAACCTCCCAACTCCGGCTCGGCTTGCTGGGTCTCCCACAGTCCTTTATATAGTCCATGACCAGGAAGTGCTTCTCCTCTTCTTCTGGGTCAAACACCACATCATCAGTCCTCAAGCATCCCGGAAGTACTGTGGGCTTCTGTCCTCGTAACTCTGAAGTACTTCCGGGTTGTAGGAAAAATAGGAGTCCCCAGGTCCCTTATTAACTCCCCCTGGCGGCACCCACGGCACCCAACAGGGGGAAGAAAATAGACTCCATGTCCCATGATGCCCTGCGGGAATCCAGGGTACATTTACAGTACAGTGACGCCACTTAGCGTCCTGGGGGAAGCAGTGTCCTGGAAAGGCTGCCCTTCTCCACTCTTCCTATTCTGGGACGTCCCGGCCGGAATGAGCTGCTGGCCGTCTATCATTATATATATATATATATATATATATATATATATATATATATATATATATATCTATGGTATGTAGTAAAACACAAGAAAGAAACACAGATGAAGCTAAAAAAGGGTTGGTGTGTAATACGACCTGAATTTACACCTGGCAGCTGGCTATGTTTCATCAGTGTTTGTAGACAATAACTGAGCAACAGTGCTAAATAGAAACAAATCAAGAGATAGATAAACCAACCTTATCCCCTCCAATTGTTCCCAACAGCAATCAATAAATGTCCCCTTATATCATTGTGAATCACCTTATTTTTGACATATATATCAAAATAAGTACAATGCACTCAACCACTTTATGTTGTAATACTACTCCTACTTAATCCTATTAAAGTTAACAACACATAACACAGAAACAGTGAAAGCAAACTAACAAGTTCATGATTGAAAATAGATATACAGAAACAAACAAAGACATAAAATGTCCCATTCTGTTCAAACCTGAATTATCCCAAACATGTCTTCCAGCAAACTTGGTGGAAAGCCTTTTAAATGAAGAGCTTCACAGACACGACACCCTTTCTTTAAGATCACAAGATTCAATGCCTTTTTCAAAAATATTAAATGTGGCAGTGGACCCAAGTGCGTGACTGCTAGTAAAACATGACTCCCCTTCATCCCCAAGATAAAATTAAAAAAAAAAAAAAAAAACTAAATATTAATTATTTCCAATCACCTTTTCTTCGTGCGTCCTTTGACCCTTGTGGTCTTCAACCAATTCCGTGTACATTTTCCCAGTCTCTTAAAGTCCCCTCCTTCTTATTTTATTCATAACACAAGAAAAAGCACACTCACTAAACTCACTTATATCAAGAGATAAGTGCAGTTTCAGCCAATCTATGGAAACAGCCCTGTTCCAGGGGTATTAGCCAGATACCCCATTTATTAGACCCAATAACAAGAGCCACTAGGATGACTAAAAGAAGATAAAATAGAATGGGAAACAAACAGTCAAAAAATGCTGCTACAATTCTTAAAAAGCAACAGCTTCATCACAAAAGTATGCTATGCTAAAACAACGTACCTTCTCCTTTTAGTTAAATGATGAGGCTTCTCTGATACTGGAAGATGGGTCATTGCAGAGTCTGATGGCCTAACAGAAAAATGATCTTCCACTTAAAGGAGTTTTATTTAACCTGAGAATTTTAAGTAGGCCTAAATCTTGTAATCTCCTTGTACACTCTGGTGAAAAAGCATTAATAAATACTGCAAGGAAATATCAATAAATTTTTATTGGTAATAAATGTGGTGGATTCCAGAACAGTGATGTAGCTACTGGAGTTGTATTTTTGTACTTCCTTCTTCTTCTTGTATTCTTTTTTTTATACTTTACATCTACAACTTGCAGAGCGTATAAAACAAATTACCTCAAATTCAATCTAGAAGGACCACCAGCGAAAAAATTAAAGCATAAAAACTAGAGTTCAATCTCTACCCAAGAGAAATAGAAAGACAGGAGAGCCAGAAGCAGAAAAAACCATATGTTTCCCGTTATATGCAGAACATCTGGAAAGTATTCACAGCACATCACTTTTTCCACATTTTGTTATGTTACAGCCTTATTCCAAAATGGATTAAATTCATTTTTTTCCTCAGAATTCTACACACAACACCCCATAATGACAACGTGAAAAAAGTTTACTTGAGGTTTTTGCAAATTTATTAAAAATAAAAAAACTGAGAAATCACATGTACATACAGTAAGTATTCACAGCCTTTGCTCAATACTTTGTCGATGCACCTTTGGCAGCAATTACAGCCTCAAGTCTTTTTGAATATGATGCCACAAGCTTGGCACACCTATCCTTGGCCAGTTTCGCCCATTCCTCTTTGCAGCACCTCTCAAGCTCCATCAGGTTGGATGGGAAGCGTCGGTGCACAGCCATTTTAAGATCTCTCCAGAGATGTTCAATTGGATTCAAGTCTGGGCTCTGGCTGGGCCCTCAAGAACATTCACAGAGTTGTCCTGAAGCCACTCCTTTAATATCTTGGCTGTGTGCTTAGGGTTGTTGTCCTGCTGAAAGATAAACCGTCGCCCCAGTCTGAGGTCAAGAGCGCTCTGGAGCAGGTTTTCATCCAGGATGTCTCTGTACATTGCTGCAGTCATCTTTCCCTTTATCCTGACTAGTCTCCCAGTTCCTGCTGCTGAAAAACATCCCCACAGCATGATGCTGCCACCACCATGCTTCACTGTAGGGATGGTATTGCCCTGGTGATTAGTGGTGCCTGGTGTCCTCCAAACATGACGCCTGGCATTCACACCAAAGAGTTCAATCTTTGTCTCATCAGACCAGAGAATTTTCTTTCTCATGGTCTGAGAGTCCTTCAGGTGCCTTTTGGCAAACTCCAGGCGGGCTGTCATGTGCCTTTTACTAAGGAGCGGCTTCCGTCTGGCCACTCTACCATACAGGCCTGATTGGTGGATTGCTGCAGAGATGGTTGTCCTTCTGGAAGGTTCTCCTCTCTCCACAGAGGACCTCTGGAGCTCTGACAGAGTGACCATCGGGTTCTTGGTCACCTCCCTGACTAAGGCCCTTCTCCCCCGATCGCTCAGTTTAGATGGCCGGCCAGCTCTAGGAAGAGTCCTGGTGGTTTCGAACTTCTTCCACTTACGGATGATGGAGGCCACTGTGCTAATTGGGACCTTCAAAGCAGCATAAATTTTTCTGTAACCTTCCCCAGATTTGTGCCTTGAGACAATCCTGTCTCGGAGGTCTACAGACAATTAGTTTGACTTCATGCTTGGCTTGTGCTCTGACATGAACTGTTCACTGTGGGACCTTATATAGACAGGTGTGTGCCTTTCCAAATCATGTCCAATCAACTGAATTTACCACAGGTGGACTCCAATTCAGCTGCAGAAACATCTCAAGGATGATCAGGGGAAACAGGATGCACCTGAGCTCAATTTTGAGCTTCATGACAAAGGCTGTGAATACTTATGTACATGTGCTTTCTCAATTTTTTTATTTTTAATAAATTTGCAAAAATCTCAAGTAAACTTTTTTCACGTTGTCATTATGGGGTGTTGTGTGTAGAATTCTGAGGAAAAAAATGAATTTAATCCATTTTGGAATAAGGCTGTAACATAAACAAAATGTGGAAAAAGTGATGCACTGTCAATACTTTCCGGATGCACTGTATATGTTTAATCTAATTTTTTAATTAAGTCTGGCTGTTTTTAAAAAGTTTTGGACAGATCCTCTGTGGAAGAATTTGATTTCTTCTAATTTCAAATAATATAGAATATATATATTACCCACTAAATGATAAAATGTGACTTAGGATTCTTCTAGAAGTCTCCATGCTAGTAATGTGCTATAGGCTATTACAATCAATTTAGCCCTCTCCTTCCAGGAATACAGCTGTTAATGTATTAGGAGTAATTATGACACCAAGGCTGTCCAATAAATATTTAAAGATTTTGGTCCAAAATTACATTAATTTGGTACATTCTGAAAACATGTGTCCTAGTAATGCTGGAGTTAGATGGTAAAACACACAAGTTAGATCTTTCCCTGAATAAATTTTGGACAATTTTAAATGAGATAAGTGTGATTGGTGAAAGATTTTAAGTTAAATTATCAATTGCTTTGGGCTTATAAAACACAAGTTTATTGTATGTATGGCTGATCTTCACTCCTTTTCTGCAATGTTAATTGAAAGGTCAATGTCCCACCATTCCCTAGGACAATTAAAGGGAAGATTATTTGAAATTATTTTATATATTATTGAGATGCTGTCCAAGTCTCCAAGACTGATCAATTTTGCCTCCAGAATACAAATAGGTGGAAGGTTTTTAAAAATTGAGTTGTTTTTTTTTAATTTACAATTTTACAATAGTTATTAAATCAGGTTAAAGTGTAATTGTTCATAAGATGCAAACATGTTATCTATATACAGTTATCTGAGCGTCTTAATCCCAACTATTTTCTATAGGTTAAATACTGAGTAGACTTGAGAAGAGAAGCAAAAGATAAAAGATTCTCTGCCTTGAAGTTAGGTCCATATTCAAAATTATTGGTGGACAACTGGATTATTGGTATATTGATGAAAGATAGTATTTACTGGGGCACAAAGCAGGACAGATAAAGAAGATGTAGAACAAAATGTGATTACTACCGCAGACTAGACTGGTGTAATTCATTCATGTGTGCCAATTTCATGGTCTTTATGGTGTGTATATTTGCCTCCCAGTCATAAAATTGAAAGCTAGATAGTGCCATGCCACCTTCTGATTTAGATCTTTGTAGATTCATCTTGTGAATGTGTGGACAACTCAAATTCCATATAAACAAGGTTATAATTGAACCTAGTTTCTTAAAAAGTTATTTCACATATACAGGGATGCTGTGAAATAGACACAGAAGCTTAAGAAGAATTTTCCTGACAGTTTTAAATTCTCCTTGCTAAGTTGAAATGGAAGCTACACCTTCTGTTAACATCTTGTTCAATTTTTTTTACTGTTAGCAAAATTATGTTTAACAATCTAATTAACTTGTGATATCTATCCCTAGACATTTAAACTGTTTTACTATAATAAGTTTCTTCCAAGTTTTGAATTAAATGTAGAATTGTAATCAAAGCATCTCAACAGCCAAACAATAAATCAAACTTAATGAACTATCGCCTCAAGAAGTTTTTTTTATTTTGCCATATTCTTATGCTAGTGATACTCAATACTTTTCTGATATTTCAAATAATTTATTCTAGCATTAAAAAAAGAAAAAAACAGAAAATGAATTACAAAAAACAGCACTTATTGTACCAGACAACTTATTTTCCATGCATTGTGATTCACATTCTCACTTTTGAAACTGTTTACATCAATAACAGATGGTATTATCTGCTTTTGTGTTAAAATGGTGATTCTAATTTTTATACTTTATGCCTTTCTGTGAAAATGCACCTTCTCAAAAAAAAGTGCAGCATGCAAATTGCCATTTAGTCTTTCTGTGTTTCTGTTTATCTGATACTCTAGCTGGTGTGAGGTAGTTCAATTATAATCATGAAGCTTAGAGTACAGATGCAGCCATGTAATCTGGTTAAGGCATCAACAGAGTTCTCTCAGCATTATCACTGTTATCAGCTGAATGCACAAAACTTTATTTCCTCTGGTTGATGGTGTAAACCTCCACAAATCTAAACATTAATGATTAGCCTGCTCCTCCCCTTACTTATTAGGCAAACAATGCTTTACAATTACATATGAGAACTAAACAAAGCTGCTCTTAGCAAGGATTAGGACATGTTAACCATGAACTGAGGTATTAGAACATTAGAACACTCTAGACGAGAACAGGCCATTCAGCCCAACAAAGCTCACCAGTCCTATCCACTTATTTCTTCCACAAAAACATCAAGTCAAGTTTTGAAACTCCCCAATGTCTTGCTGTCTACCACACTACTTGGTAGCTTATTCCAAGTGTCTATAGTTCTTTGTGTAAAGAAAAACTTCCTAATGTTTGTGCGAAATTTACCCTTAACAAGTTTCCAACTGTGTCCCCGTGTTCTTGATGAACTCATTTTAAAATAACAGTCTCGATCCACTGTACTAATTCCCTTCCTAATTTTAAACACTTCAATCATGTCACCTCTTAATCTTCTTTTGCTTAAACTGTACAGGCTCAGCTCTTTTAATCTTTCCTCATAATTCAACCCCTGTAGCCCTGAAATCAGCCTAGTTGCTCTGCTCTGGACCTTTTCTAGCGCTGCTATGTCCTTTTTGTAGACTGGAGACCAAAACTGCACACAGTACTCAAGATGAGGCCTCACCAGTGCATTATAAAGGTTGAGCATAACCTCCTTGGACTTGTATTCCACACACCATGCTATATAACCTAACATTCTGTTAGCCTTCTTAATAGCATCTGAACAAGGTCGGGAAGTCAGTAGCTTGGAGGCCACTATGACTCCTAAATCCTTCTCATAAGGTGTATTCTTGATTTTACGACCGCCCATTGTGTATTTAAACCTAACATTTTTACTTCCAATGTGTAATACTTTACATTTACTGACATTAAATTTCATCTGCCACAAATCTGCCCAAGCCTGTATGCTATCCAAGTCCTTCTGTAATGATATAATGGATTCCAAATTATCTGCTAATCCACCTATCTTGGTATCATCTGCAAACTTAACCAGCTTGTTACTTATATTCATATCTAAATCATTTATATATATTAAAAATAGCAGCGGCCCTAGCACTGACCCCTGTGGAACACCACTCTTAACATCGGCCACTTCTGATGAGGTTCCTCGCACCATCACCCTCTGCTTCCTGTGTCTGAGCCAATTCTCCACCCATCTAAAAACATCACCCTGAACTCCCACTTCTTTTAATTTGATGCCCAACCTCTCATGTGGCACTTTATCAAATGCTTTCTGAAAGTCCAGATAAATAATATCGTATGCTCCACTTTGATCGTATCCTTTTGTTGCCTCCTCATAGAATTCCAGCATGTTAATAAAACCCGACCTCCCTCTTCTGAACCCATGCTGACTGTTCAGAATAACTCCTGTCCTTGCCAGGTGTTGCTCAATCTTATCCTTAATAATTCCTTCCATTAATTTTCCTGTGATGCATATTAAGCTTACTGGCCTATAGTTGCTTGGATCTGCCATGTCACCCTTTTTATATAATGGGATGATATTTGCTATTATTCCAGTCCGTAGGAATCTCTCCTGTGCGCAGTGACTTCCTAAAAATATGTGTCAAGGGTTTATATACTGTATGTACTCACTAGCCTCCTTAAGTACACAAGGATAAATATTATCTGGTCCTGGTGATTTGTTTATTTATTCTGAGCAGCACTTCTCCCTCTACAATTTCCAAATCACTCAATACCTCTTTAGTAGTCCCTGTTACATCTGGGAGGTTATCCACTTGCTCACTTGTAAACACCTCAGAAAAATGTAAGTTTAGGGCATTCGCTATTTCACTGTCTGTATCTTTTAATTCCCCTTTACTTTTTTTGATGCACTTGACCTCCTCCTTGACTGATCTTTTACTACTAAAATACTGAAAGAATCTCTTAGGGTCTTCTTTCGCCTTATCTGCTATATTCCTCTCCAACTGTCTTTTAGCCTCCCTGATATCCTTCTTGGTGGTTGCCCTCAAGTTCTCATATGCTCTACGATTCACTTTGCAGACATTAGTCTTATATGCCTTATAAAGCAGTTTTTTCCTTTGCAACTTCTTTTTTAAATCTCTATTAATCCACTGTGGAGTTTTTTTAGTTTCCTATTAATTCCAAATTTAGGTATGTATCTGTCCTGCATTACATGTAAAACATTTTTAAACCTGTTCCACTGCTCCTCGACTTTCTCCACACTTAAAAGCTTATCCCAGTGTATCCTACTTAGACATTGTCACATCTGCTCAAAATTAGCCCTACCAAAGTTCAACTTAACAATTTTAGTCTTTGCATCTGTGCTCTTACAAAATACTGAGAATTGTATTACATTATGGTCACTTGACCCTAGTGGTTCAATCACTTCTACACCCTCAATTCTATCCTGATTATTTCAAAATACTAAATCCAGGCAGGCTTCACCCCGTGTTGGTGCTTTAACATGCTGTGTTAGAAAACAGTCACTGATTACTTCTAAAAACTCCTGCTCTTGTGCTCTTCCATCTGCAAGGTTATCCCAGTTAATATTTAGATAATTAAAGTCCCCCATGACTATAATATCTCCCTGTAAACTTGCCTTTTTGATATTACTAAAAAGATGTTTGTTGAAATTACTGTCTGAATTGAGTGGTCTATAACACACTCCTAAAATAAGACCTCTTTCCCTAATATTTTCCAGGCAAAGCCACATGTCCTCACTAAGATGGGGCTCATCATCCAACTGAAGAGGACTTACATTTAAATCCTGTTTGGCATTGTTGGTGAATCAATCACAATAAGGAACTCCTGAACTTAGTGGACATGTTTATTTCAGAGCTGTGATTACAAAAGTGTCCAGTGGGATTTCATAAAATTCTGTGGTTGAGAAGAATAAGACTGGTAAGGCTTCAGGGACTGAACATATCCAGCCAGAAATGCTCAGGCCATGGGATATTGTTGGAGTTCCTGCTTAATATGTTCCACAATTACAACATAAAGGGTATAATAATAATAATAATAATAATACATTTTGTTTATATAGAATCTTTCCCATGTTCTAAATGCTTCACAAATATTTAAAGGAATACAACATGAATTAAGCAAACATGACATTAACAACACAGGATATAAACTAAGCTCAAACATTAAACAACAAAAAATAGATAAGTAAGTTTTTAATTATAATAAGAAGAAAGCCATGAACAAGTGTAATTTGTACAAACTTACATGTATGTATATGTTGATGTTATAATCACCCATGACAACAAGGAACCATTCTTGAAGGACATCGTCCATTCAATGGCTACTTGTTTGATGTTCAATTTAGATCTTACAATTCCAGCAAGATTACCAACCTCAGCTATACTGTGCGATAAAAAGAACAGACAGTCACCTCATTTAGAGATGTTTTTGAGTGACATATCAAGATTGCTGCAATGAATTAAATCAACCCAGAGTTTATTGTCATTGTGTTTTTTCACAACAAAATTACATCAGTAACTACTCAAGTCAATAGGAAATATATAATAAACACTTAAAAAAGTGAAAAATATAACATACAATAACAGAGTATAACATAAACTACAAGAAATACTTCCATACTGTATAATTCCTTTTCAAATATTGTATACGTGTCATATATTTATTGTTATTGCACTTTAAATATTTACACTTTATGTTACTCAAAAAAAGTAAATTCATTACTGCATTACTACTTAAATTATGATGCATTTAGAATTAAACTGAAGGATGGCCCTTGGATAACAGCTGTTTCTGAAACTGCTTGTGCGGGCAAGAATAGTTACACAATGCCTATTAGACGGCTGAAGATCCAACAGATGGTTACTTGGGTGAAATGGATTTTTGCTAATGTTAAATGCCCTCTATACATCTATCAGTGTCTTTAGTTGCTGAAGGCTATGTTCTATGATCTTCTGTGCTGTTTTAATAACTTGCTGAGGAGCTCCCTGTTCAGCTTTGCTACAACTGTCATACCAAGCTGTGATACAGTAGGTTAATAGACTTTCTGTTCACACTGTTATGTCATCTGCAAACTTGATGATGTAATTTGAAGTGAAAGTAGGTACACAGTCAACTGAGAACAGGGAACTGAGCATATATCCTTGTGGCACTCCTGTGGTCAGAGTTAAGGTGGAGGAAAGATGCGTACCTATTCTTACAGTATGAGGATGATTGGTCAAGAAATCTTCTGTTCTAGTTACACATGCTCGTGTTTAGACCTAGACTAGAAATATTTAAAAGTCAGCTTGTTGGGGGATGACTGTGTTAAACGCAGAGTCACAATCAATAAATAGCATTCTAACACAGATATCCTTATTCTCAAGATGATTTAAAGCAGTGTATAGAGCAATAGAGCTGGCATCCTCAGGTTAACTAGTACTGATCCAAACTGGGAGGAATAATGCTCTTAATATGAGCCATAATCAGTCTTTTTAGACACTTTGTAATAATGGGGTGAGAGCAGCAGGACAAAAGTCAGATAAATCAGATAGTTCTAGTGCTTTGCCATTGATAAGCCAAGATGGCAATGTTGGAAGAAGAAAGTTTGTTGCATACAGATCCATTTCCTGAGTTTATGTCAGTATAGAGCAGATTTGGTAAATAATGTTTGTGATCGTAGCCCCTAAGAAGGAAAATCTGATCTGGTGACCTCACAATTCCCTGTTAAAAACTATGGCATACTGTGGCATTCAAAATATATTAAGGATAATTACAGTCTAACCATTTGCTATTGATGGAGTGATCAACAGAGAGAACATTAGATTATCAGAACAATCTGGATGAGAACAGGCCATTCAGCACAACAAAGCCCACCAGTAAGTTCATCATGATAGTATTTCAGCAAAATATAAATCCAGTTCTTATTCAGCTAATAGAAAATGTGAAAAAGAGACAGAACACTGGATCAGTAATGCAGAGCAACAGGGAAATAAAGGTCGAGCACAGGTGAGAGCTGACAGTGACCACAGGGTCACCAGAGGAAATGCAAACTGATGCACTCGTAGTTTTTGATCCAGCACAACTTGAAATATAATACTATAATATATACAGAAAAGTAGTTACCAGACAACTGCAGGCTTCAGTATAAAGCTGGTGGAATGCTCAACAGAAAAGCTGATTACAGTAGAAGGAATCTACTTAAATCCACCTAAATGTCCAGAAAAAAAATTACATTTAAATAAGAGACACACAAAAAGTGAGTCTGCAATGCTTCTGCTTGACTGAAAGGGACATTGGCAGACTGAGGTGATGGCTCAAGAGGGAGTATAAAGTGCCTTTCAGTTAGAAGCATAATCACCTTTCTTAGTTTATTCAACAGTACTGTTTTTTCACAGATCAAAATAAACTATATATGCACATCCTTCACAGTTGGAGAGATCTATGAATATACTATGATGTACAGCAGGTGATTATGATGCTTTGCAGATAAAATGTAGTGTGAGAAACACTGTATATCAAATCATTATGATCTACAGATACTGCAGCAGTGAAGCTGTTTTTAGTATGACACAAATTGATTATATGCATAACATCTTCCATTCATTCTTAAGTTTAGTTGCTTGTATCTTTTACTTTTATGCTCATGAAGACCATGCCATTTAACCACTCAAACAGCAGGAGAAGTAGAGTGGTATGACAGAAGCCAATGTGACTGCATCAACAGCTGATATTAGGCAGAAGCTGCTGCCCATACACAATTTTGTAAGCATCTCACTGTTTGACGTCAGGAACAGCAGTTAAACAGAAAAAATAATAAAATACACAAAATACATAAGCTGAAACAACCTATCTCAAGGTAAATTTAAAACAGTAAACTCAGGCATAATTGAAGTTGCATAGAATGTTCCTATTTTTATGACATATGACCTTTGAAGATTCTACAATGCTTTTCAATAATTTTTACAAAGTACTCTATTTGAGATATGCTTTTAAATCTGTAACGAGCGCCAGCATCTCCACATCAGAGGGATCTACGTCAGTCCACATCTCCATTGGCATCTTTGGTCATGAGCTGTGGGAAATATTGGATAAAATTATTATTTCTTTGCAGGGTAGTTTTTACTTTGTGAATGAGTGAGGAGTTGCCTCCTATATAAAAGAGCCAGTTGATATATTTGGACATCTGATGAAAATACCCACTAAATGTCTCTCAGGGAAGGAACCCTGTAGATGGCCAGCTGGGAAAGACCCAGTTCATTAACATGATTGATTAGATCAAATAAACATCAGTAAAGATTACAAACTACTTATCCAAGACATACTTACATATAGTAGCTCAAACAGCATAAATCTACTGAATATTTATTCTCCTTGTAAGAACAGATTTTAATAGTGAATTATATATAAAGGGGTGAATATTGTCATTCAGATAAACTCAGATTAATTCAGATCAATGCACATATTGACAAACATATCATTGTTACAACAAAAGACAAAAATACACAAACATACATAACATAATCTACATATACCTGTGTGTGGTGACATTGGTAAGTATGTAATGTTTTGTCTGTTTTTTATCCTTTGTTTTCATTCCTGCTTAAAATGTTTCTTAGGCCGTGTCCACACTTCTACATTTTCATTTAAAATCACAGACATTTGTCTCAGTTTTTGCCTTTTGTCCACACTACACCAGCATTTTTAACCAACAAAAACAAATACTTTGGAAAATGCTATCCAGAGCCAGACACTTTTTAAAAAGTGTAATTTCAATGTAGATGGGTAAAATCAAAGAATTCTGAAAATGCTGACTCCGTAAGAAACATAAGAAATTTGACAAACGAGAGGAGACCATTCTGTCCATCAATCCTATGTGTCCAGCGATTACCTAAGCTGTCCCACTATCTTATCCATATTCTTCTTAAAGGTTGTCAAGGGTTCTGCTTCAAGTATATGTCTTGGTAGTTTGTTCCAGAGTCCATCATGCTTTGGTTGGATTGTGCTTATTACGTGGCTCTTCCCTGATTCCCTGAAGAAACAAATATTTCATCATAGTGTGCATAGAAGAGTTGCTTTCCATGAAACAGGTTGTTTTGCTTACCTGTATGCATATAAAAATTGTGTTTAGAACAGTCTAAATGCTGCCTACATTCCGAAAAGGCAATAATTTACCAGTTGCTACAGTTATGTGATAAATTCCAGTGTCAGCAACATTACTGTTGTACTGAAAAAGACCCTTTTGAAAACTGGATTGTAAATAACTTAGTTGACAGCCTTTTATCAATGTTTAATGCTTAAGCTTTATCGTTTTAATAAGGAGGACCGCTTTCATCAGCAAAATTAACAACAAGGTGCTTAATGAAGTGGCTAGGTCTAGAATGAAGTCACATACATAAGAATGCAGGACAGTGACAGGAAAGCATATACATGCACACATTTATTTATTTATTTCCTCTGTTGAGTTAGTATTACAAATGTTGTTTGGTACAAGATGCTATCTGAATGCTGTGAACTACTTATTATTAATCTACTTGAGAATGAGCATAGAGGTGATCACTTTTTTTTTTAAGTGACATTTTCACTTTAAAAGTTTTTAAATTTAATGACAACACTGCATGCAGATTGTCAGATTCAACTGTGATCAGCACATTAATGGGACAATATAAGACAATTTCCTGTGATTCCTTAAAGACTTTCTTGCTTTTTCTATGCTGTGAATGTGCTATTAGTCCTGTGCGTGCTGATACTTTTAAAAGCAAATAAAGCACAAGGGAATCAGATTTTTATGGGACGCTGAATTATTCACTACACAGTCCCTTCAAGGAGTTTTCCACCAGTTTAGGTGATTGTCTACATTGTATGAATTTTCAGGTGTTTTAGTGTGGACAAAGACACTTTTGTAAATGATGTGAAAGCTCTAGTGTGGACAAAGATAGTGTTTTTAAATGAAAACACAGTAGTGTGAATATAGTCTTAGTGAAGTCTGCTCATTATTTATTCATCTGGGTTACATCCCACAGCCCAAAGACACTCTCTTAAGTTAGCTGGCAACAGTAAATTCTACTTGTATGGATATCAGTAGATCTGAATAATATCCAGGTTTGGTTTCTGCCTTGTGCTCAGTGAGGAGGAACTTAATTCTAATAACAATAATAGTAATGCATTTTATTTATCACCTTTACTATGCTCAAAGAGATTCAAATATATTCTAAATGTTACAAATGTAAGAAAAACACAGGAAAAGATTGATTAAATAACAACAGATACAAATTAATATCAAACACTAAACACCAAACATTAGATTAATACATGAAACACAAAGTTCCAAATTAGAATAACAAACACCTTCTGTACCCATTTTCCCCTAATGTAGATGTATTATCTAATAATCAAAAGTCCAAGCTAGGTTAACCTTTTCCAGACAATGAAGTTTCCCATTTTCTTACCTGTGAAAAAGTAAGTAGGAAAAAAGTTTCATGGTGTTGGTTAGAAAATGAAAAGCAGTACATGGGGATTTGTTTACAGAGGTAGTTAGGATGAAAAGCAACTGCTAAACTTCTGTTTAATGTTTTAAAATCCCTTTTAATGCCTAAACTACTAGGGCCATGGTGGTTGTTAGTGTGATACTTCTACACATTTTTTTCAAGCAGTTGTGGTGGCTATGATAGGTCCTAAACCTCAACACAAAATTTTTTCAAATTGAAAAAGTAGCTTCAAAACTGAAGTAAAAGCAGAATGAACAGGGAAAAGACAAAACTCGAAACCATAAATTTATCATCATTTAAACCAAGGCAGCCAAACAATGCCTGACTACAGTCTTAGATGGACTCTTTGCTTTAGTTTACCTTCTAGGGATGTAGCATTGCTGGAGCAACACTTCACATACAACAGGTGAAAAGAAATGTCCAGTCACCCTCAAACCAGTGTAATGCAATTCAGGGTTGCAGAAGAGCCAGGCCTTTTCTCAGGAGCCCTGCACAGGAAGTCAGTCCGTAACAGCGATTTGCAATATTATTCTTTTATTTTTATGCTATCCTACGTTAGACATATATAAACGAAAGAACTGTGTGTGTATGGAGCAGTCTGCTCTGCTCACGCTTAATCACAGCCACTAGATGGCGCATGCAAGCACTATTACATTTTTTCAGTGCTTGCATGCACTTCACTTCTCACTACAAAAGAACCTGTGTGGAGCAAACGCCAGCACACAACAACAACGTTGTGCTAATGATACAGATGATGTGACACAATATTGAAATGAAGCAAATGCCGCAGCTCAACAATGTGCAAGTGAAACACCTCAGCAACAGAAGGCAAGGCTTGACGTTTTCACAAAAAACATTGTCTTATCTGGAGATATTTTCTTGAGACAAACATTAATAGGACTTATATGCCAGCAATACGGCTAAGATATGGTATTGCCAGTGGAACAGCAAGTACAAGTTAGTCCACATCCTCCACACTGGGTAATTCTTAAGTGATAGCTGACACCCCTCCAAGTTCACAAATATAGTAAAACTGCTAGGGAGTCTTCAGGTTGTTTTTTATCCAGAAGACCACACACAGCTGGTATACCATATTTTAAGCATTCTGTCCAGGAGTGAAAGAAGGCAGAAATACAAGCGTGATCTTAAATTGTATTATTAACCAAATAAATAAATTAAGTAATGATTTCATGAATTGTTTACTAAAATACACTGTTTGAATTGTGCATCCCTTATTATGCAGCAAGCACAACAAAATATATAATTTTGTAAAGAAATCACTGAATAATGTTAAACAGAGGTAGACACTTTTGAGAGCAGAACTGAAACACTGTTCTTATTTTATTATCATCTGACCCATTCCTGGGTTTATCCTCTGACTGCTGTATTTCTTAAACAACAAAGTCTCTACCCTGTAATTTCTCTCACTTTCTCTAGTAGAATATCAAAAGTGGCTTTGAGTTCTGCTCCTCTTAAAAGGGCCTCCCCAACATTATTTGGCAAATGATAAGTAAAGCACCTCAGCATTAATTAAGAGTGAAACAAGACACAGATGGAATCTATTGGTTAATCATCAGGTTAATCTGGCAGTTAAAAAGAACAAGTACAACACAAGTTTAACTCCATCACTGAACAGATCAAACCACAGCATAAACAAAAAGCAGCCTAATGATTGTTGCCTGCACTTCTTCATTTTTCTGTCTCAAAATTCTCTGATGTAAGAATAGAAAAAGTGTGGTAAAGGGATTTGAGGGGGAGAGTCAAGTAGTGCTCAATGAAGTACTGCTTAATGGGGCCATTTCAAGGAAGCTATCTTAAGTATAGACTTACTGCCGCTGAATTGTTTAATTAAGTAACATTTCTCTTTTTAACAATAATCGAAAAAAAATTAGAATTCACATATGCACATGTAACTATGCATTCTTATTGCAAGTTGTGGCTAATTTACCAGACAGTTATACAGGTCCCAAGGTGCAGATGGTTGAAGAGAGCTGCTTTAAATACTATACACATAAAACTTAATTATGTGGAAAATACCACTAAATGTCTCATCTCTAGATTATATTTTATTATATTACAATTTTGCATTTTCAACTATTCAACATTTTTTCTGCTACACTGCTGCAACTATTCAGAGGTGTAAAAAACGATGATTCATAAAAACATGACTGATTCAAAATGCTTCTGTAGTCAGTATTTGTAAAGATACTGTAATTTCCATTTTGCTAAACATTGAACAATTAATTAGTAAGGACAAATGCCAAGGTTTTATTAAAGTGGTGGCAATTTGAAAAGATTACATATGTGCTCCTTTTATTAAACAGAATTTTTCCAGTTTGTGTTTAAAATCATTCCAATTTACAGGAAAAGCATTCCTTCAGTTTAGTACCTGAATCAGTTAGTCATGAGCTTGTGCTTTCCAAACGTTTTGTTTAATATCGTAAAGGATTTTGAAGTTTCATACCAGAGACAACAGTGCTCCATTTTTTTGGGAATTAAAAAAATTCTCTCAGTATGTTCCTTAATAAAAAACAATGTACCTATATATATCATCATCAGGGGTGTGTGTAGGCACTTCTGTTTATACCATTTGTTGAGTTCTTTATTTTTGTTAAATTAATTATTTAATGGGTGGCACGGTGGTGCAGTGGTAGCGCAGCTGCCTCGCAGTAAGGAGACCCGGGTTTGCTTTCTGGGTCCTCCCCGCGTGGAGTTTTCATGTTCTCCCCGTGTCTGCGTGGGTTTCCTCCGGGTGCTCCAGTTTCCTCCCACAGTCCAAAGACATGCAGGTTAGGTGCATTGACGATCCTAAATTGTCCCTAGTGTGTGCTTGGTGTGTGTGTGTGTGTGTGTGCCCTGCAGTAGGCTGGCACCCTGCCTGGGGTTTGTTTCCTGCCTTGTGCCCTGTGTTGGCTGGGATTGTCTCCAGCAGACCCCCATGACCCTGTGTTAGGATATAACAGGTTGGACAATGACTGACTGACTGACTAATCATTCCCACATTGCACTGTTCATACTTCCACAATGGCACTTCATTTAATTCCCTGATCTTCTGTTGCCTGCAATTTCCGACCTTACTTGGCATCCCTTCAAAAATTGTAACAGGAAGTTAGAGGAAGATTTGAGATCAACAGTTTTCAAAGGTAATCAAAGATGAAAAAATGTTTAATATACTGTATGTGCGCAACGTCAAATTGTATTAAGTTTACTTTACTGAATTTTACATTTGTGCATACATTTTTACCAAAATCCATATTAAGCTATCAGATATAAATCCCAAATGTTACCTAATTATAGTGGTTTTACAATAATATTTTATAGAAAAGCCCACTTTCTCACAGCTCTGCGAATTTCATTGCTGGCTATGCTATGGTCAAAATGAAATTTACAAATTCTCTCAAATTTCAACTGGATTTTGTTCCCGACTTAATCACTAGTTTTATCCCATAATCCAATGCTGCTCACAGGTTGACAGTTGCTGTATCAGAATGAGTGAAAAGTGTATGTGTGTGTGAGCATGTCCTGGGCTTGTAGCCATTTTCTGTTTTGTTTTTTTTTTGTCTTATATTCAGTTTGGCATTTCAATGACAATAACCTAGTTGCCATGCACTGTGAGTATGTGTTGCTATGCTATGGTACTATTGGCATGCACATCCATGCACACAATTACACGTACTTCATATTATGGATGCCACTTTACAAAAGTCAGTCCATAGGTGTAGTGTGCTCTATGTTTACAAAATTGAAATGGAAAAGAAAAGGAAAAAGTCATATTTTGCGTTTGTGACTGAACCCTAGATTAGGTATGTGTTCTTTGTCCAATTTCCTGACTCCAGAAATAAATAAAGAAAGATTAAGGCTTTTGTTTTATGGATTCATTTCTATTTTCATAAGAGCTATCAGCAGTGTGTCAACTGTTAATTTCTTTTGACAGGCAGAGAAATATAAAAAAAAATGTAGAATTCAGTGGGCGGCACGGTGGCACAGTGTTAGAGCTGCTGCCTCGCAATAGGGAGACCTGGGTTCGCTTCCTGGGTCATCCCTGCGTGGAATTTGCATGTTCTCCCCGTGTCTGCGTAGGTTTCCTCCAGGTGCTCTGGTTTCCTCCCACAGTCCAAAGTCATGCAGGTTAGGTGCATTGGCGATCCTAAATTGTCCATAGTGTGTGTGTGTGTATGTGTGTGTACCCTGGGGTGGGCTGGTGCCCTTCCTGGGGTTTGTTCCTGCTTTCCGCCCTGTGTTGGCTGGGATTGGCTCCAGCAGACCCCCATGACCCTGTGTTTGGATATAGCAGGTTGGATAATGGATGAATAGATGAATGGAAGTAGAGTTCAATAAATTCCGCAAAGTCTTAAAAGGTAAGCTATTTAAAATAACTATGATGATTTCCGAGAGCATGTGTTACCTCCTGACTCCGTGTACCTAGGATGGGAATCTTATTTAACTAATAACCAAAGGAAAAAAAAAAGCTAAATGGACAAATAGCAGCACAACACAGTAACATATTATATGTTAAGCATCAACACAGCTAGAAAAAGTAAGTTCAAAATGTACAACTATGAATTCTTGTCCTGAAGAACAATGCATATTTAAAGCAATTAAGAATAAAGAACATATGTGTTTTGGACCTCACAAACAGAAGAGAAACTTGTTTGTCTGATGTTGTGTGTTTTATATACCATGAAAGAATGTGAAAAAGAAAAAAGAGGCAGAGATTGTGGCAGAACCAACACACCAACTTCAACTTCATCGGGCAGCAAGCTAATGGCCGTCAGAAATGGGGCGAGCAGGACGCTCCTCGAAGGTTGGCACTCAGTAAGTAAATGTGGTGTGTTCAGAGATTTTCAGTTGTTTAATCTGACATGGTCAGTTGATGAAATCAGCCATTGTGGTCTGCAAACCTGATATACTACAAAACTAGAAATCACTTCATTTGACATCAGCTTTAGCCAACCAGCATCTATAGTGTTGTCTTCTCTGTTCAGCATAGCAAAACACATCCTCTTCATGGCTGAACTAGTTTCTTATTAATCCTTTAATGAAATTCTACTGCTTCACCTATGCTCGGTTGGAATTCTATGTTCAGTTTCTTTCTTAAGCTTGCAGGTTCTTTGCTGATCCCTGGTTGCAGTTTACATTCTTTCCCTTGGTTTGTATTTTCTTCTCTTTTCTGAGTCACTTACAGTAATCATTTTAATGTTATGTTATCAATGTTTTTTTTTTGTCATTGTCATACGGTATTGCATTAGTGTTTGCAATAGTTTTGAAATTTGTTTTAGATAAGTATCATCATCACTGGTTTAACAGCCATTTTATGGGTTTCCAGTTGACCCTGAATGGGTTATCACAAGTCACCTCAGTCAAGGGCATCCTTTGGGATTAGAGCCATTCTTTTCATATTATTCAACACCACCTCCCTATCATGTCTTCTTCGGCCTCCCTTTTGTCCTCATCTCACTCACCTTCGTCTTGGTGCATCTTATACTCTGGTCATATTCAGCCTTTTGCTCCACATGCTCACACCATCTTAATCTTTTTCTTCCTCAGCACAACATCTATCAGCTCCACACAAAGTCTTTCTTTTACTTCAGCATTCATCTTCCTCTGACTCTGTGACACTCCACACGTCCTTCTAATCATTCTCATCTCTGTTCTTTCTAGTTTTTTCTTATGTTACAATGGCAGCTGCCACATTTCAGACCTGTAAAGCATAATACACCTTACCTATTGCACATGAAAATTTTCCTTCAATGCCAGAAAGGCTCCTTTAAAAGTCAGAATGGGGCACAGCTCCCTGAATTTCTTCTATAAACCTCTTGTCCTCACTGTCACTGCTTTATCCACACCTTCATCTGCATTCAGCCTGTCACTTAATTAGTAGAACTCCACTACTTTCTCTAAAACAGCTCCATTCCCAGCATCTAAATTTACACTTACTTTATCAGCATTCTTCATCCCTCTCACACACATCCTATAAACAAAGATCACACTTAACCTCCTACAGACAGCTCTTTACACCACTACTTCTTTAATGTACCCACTTCCAAAAACTCATAAATGGGATTAAGTTTCTTCCAGCATCACTATCACAAAGCCGTGCATTACTTTTTGCATGGGTCCTGCGCATTCATTTCCGACTATCACTTTGGTATATCCTGCACTTACCTTAAGGGCTCACATTTCCAAACTAGCGTTCTATTTCTGTATCTTCTCCTAGAGTTCTGTTTTACCTTTGGTTGTATTAGAAGGGATAATCCCTGCAGAAATGTCAACATGTAAGGAAGCACAAATGGTCAGGACAGCAGAAGGTGTTAGTGAAAGATCTGAGGTAAAAGTAGGACTGCACCAAGCATTCATTCTGAGTCCACTGCTGTTCATGATAGTGGTGACCAGAGACATGTGTGAAAGATTGTCACAGATGCTCTTGTGCAACAGTAATTTCATATTTGTTCCAAAACATAAATCAAAACTACACTATATATTGCTTGTAGTAAAAATAAGTTGATTTTTGCTTTTTGCATGTGCTTCTTTTCCTCAAATGTACAGCAAATTAATTAACTTTCTTTCTCCACATTTACTGTATGCATTTTGAATCAAATATCAATTACTTTGGTTTGCCATATTCTATTCTGCTTGTCAGAAATTGAAAGACTTTATGAGTATTGAGCTAAATTTGTCTTCAGCTGAACTTGGTGTTGAGCCACCATTTACTATGAGTGGTGTCTCTGAGGCTAGAGATCTGCACTGGCAATCGGAAGGTTGCCGGTTCGAATCCCGTAAAATGCCAATAGGGACTCTGCTCTGTTGGGCCCTTGAGCAAGGCCCTTAACCTGCAATTGCTTAGCGCTTTGAGTAGTGAGAAAAGCGCTATATAAATGCAAAAAATTATTAAAAATTATTAAAATTATTATGAGCATTGTTACACTTTCCACTTTCTTATTTCTAAGTTTCTTATTATTTCTAAGTGATCTATATATATGTTTTTTTATTTAACAAGACACTGTTGTTTGAATTGTTAGAATTTACATATCTTTACATATATTCATTTTAATATGTGGATATATCCCTTACCAAATTAAAGCAAGCAGTTCATACATCTATCCTGATCATCTGCATATTATTTTTACTATATACTGTAGTGCCATGCCTTCCTCTCTTTTAATTTTCTTATTTTTGCTAATACTACAAATGTATTTTTCTCCATTTTCTTTAATTTATGATTCTGTAAGTCCTCTCATGTACTTGACTTCTGTTGAATTTTAGATAGATAATGTAATCTGTAAAGAACAACAAGGAACTGAAATGGAGAGTTTGGGTACCAGCTGGTAATCCTTGTTTAATACAAGGAAAGAAAAAGGGAACAAATAATGTCACTGAAGTGTGCAAAAAAATAAGCAATCAGCCAGACAAAAAAAAGCCAAGGATTTGATACGTTGCCTTTGTTGGTGGTCTTCAAATGAACTATGACTTCTGGTGGCTCTTCTGTTTTTTTTTGGTGCTACCTCAGAAGGGGCAGGGCTTCTGGGAGAAAGCGGAAACAGAATCATACGTCATCTAGCTGGGATGCATTGCAACTGTTTGGTAGAAACGTAGAAGGAGTTGGTAAGAGTGCCCCCTCACTACTCTGGTTGGTATTGCTTACTTATTCCCAAAGTGCACATGCTTCGAAATAGATAGATGGACAGTCCTTTACTACTCTCTCATCTACTGGTTTTATGTCAATACAGAGTTTTTATGTAAGAGATTTTCCATAGATATTAAGGATTTAGCCAAGCAGTACTAATGATAGTGGAAAATGGATATGAATTCTTGTGGGCTACTTCTTGTTCTTTTCCCATACTATATTGCACTCCTTCATGCACATTTTTGTACCAACTTGCTCATCCCTAGCTATATTGAGTTGAACCAGTAAAACATTAATTGTATTTGACTGGGGACAAGAGTATTGCTAGGATTGCAATTGCCCATTGCTCATTTAGCATGGTTTAAAAGGCCGTAGTAACAAACGTTTAGCATATCATAGCATAACTGGATTTAATAGAGAGTAGTAGGGCTCAGTTTTGGTAGACAAGCATATAATTGATGTTTTTGTTTGTAACTTTGCCTTTAAAATACCACTTTCCTTTCAAAAGACTAACAGATATACAGTAATACCAGTTTACACTGCTCATGGACGAACCGTCCTAACTTGAGTGGGATTAATAGAATTATCCAAACTTGAATGGAACTGGTAAAGCCCTACTTTGGACCAAGAACAGAGAGAAAGGTTATTTAAAGTTATTGATGTAACAACGTAAAAAAAAAATGCTTTCCCAAAAAAGACTGAATTAAACGAAATTAGACCAGGAAAGAAGGATGAATTGTCATGGAGAAGCAAATGAGTAAAAACCAGGTTATAAATATTGTCAAGTTCAAAACATTAGCCAAGTTTCAAGGACAAAGTTCTAGGTTCCTAAATTCCTTTACCTGTATAGTCAGCATGATATGCTACAAGGACTATGCTGCCATATTATGTAGTGACATCATACACAATGACGCCATTAATGGATGTGACTTGCAAGAGTCGTTGTTATTAATGAGTGTTATTGCCATAAACAACATAGTAGCAACAACAAAATGATGCCCAAAATAGTGTTTGAATGAGGTCACAAATTAACTGATAAAAAATACAATCATGACTCGAGTTAACAATATTCTGACAAATGATATTGCACTTTACCAACAGTTCTTCCATTGAGATACAACAAATGAATTTGCAAAGTGTTGAAATGCCTTCATAAGCAGCCATATCACAGTACTAATAAAAATTAGTTATTATTACTGTATTTCAATAATTATTATTTATTTATGTGATGTACGTATTATGCTAATGTTAGGTTGGGTTACTTGAGGTTAGGTTAGCTTAGGTTAGGTTACATCAGATCAGGTGAATACTTGACAGGTCATCAGGTGAACTGACACAAAGGCACATTCCTGCATGCTGCTGACACACTGCTAAATTTTTGCTATGTGCTGCACACAGAATGCAGTTGTGCAGATGTGGTGCCTTGTATTCAAAGTCATCGTGGTAAAAGTGACATCACACACAGAGACATGCCACTGCTCCCTTAATATACTTCAAAGCATTTTACGCTGGTCAGAATCATATGCCGTTATTATAGAAAACACAACTGTAATAGCAAAGAGAAAAATTGGTGTAGTTTAAACAAAATAAAACAAAAAACAATTCCTTATGATCCAAAGTTAATATTCAAAACACTTATCACAGATGAACTGTACCAGTTAGATATTTAGCTTGTTAGAACAACAAATATATTAGCCAGTTAGCTAAGGATTAAAACTACTTATTACCAATCATATTGCTTGACAAAAAGTGTGTCCCACCATAATTAATGGAATAGTAAAAGAATTAACTGAAGGTTCTCATGGCAGTGACAACACCCACCTAGGGTGACCTGAAGAACCTGATACGTTCTGTCTAGGATAAGACCTGTTTTTCCTGAGTTTACGCAGAACAACTGTGAAGGCCTCAAATCCAGGATCATCTCTGCCTTTGCCTTGGTGTTCCTTTCAAACATCGACAGTGATGATGGTGATTTCTGGAAGTAAAACCTTTCTTTTTCGTTAAAATAGCCTCTTTGGTGTTATTTGGTGTAATATCCTTTCTTAATAGCTCTTGGGAATTAAGCGCCAAAGGGGTTAAAGTTAGACATTCTGTCTCATGTCTAATTAAGAAAGTTAATTCATGTACAAAACACTAATCTATACCACTTCATTAGTGTTGAACTTAATTCAGGATTTTAAATGAAAGACAGGTAACTGCCATGATAGGAATTTCAATATACCAGTTGTGAGATGACTAGATACACTTCAGCAACCCACAATTTGAAAATCCTCTCTCATAATACCACCCTGACCCCCCCCCCCAAAATATATATATATACAGTACTGATGTAGAAAAAAATAAAATGCATTGCAGTTTGCTGCCTTCCTAATAGTATAAAACAGACAAAACTAATGTAAATTACCACAGATAAAATGAGTTAATATTAACTACTACAGCAAGTAAAGGGCTCTATCAGTGTTTAACATGCAAAAGGAAACAAGCAAAGATTTTTTCCATGCTTAAAGAAAAAAAGTTTAAAGACCCAACATTTTGGCTGAAGCATCAGATATCTGTCACCTCCTCTTTTAGCACTGGAAAAGATTTTTTTCCTTTTTTTAAATATTAACTTCACACATAATGAGTAGTTAATTTGATAAGGTGTTTGAACACACAAAGAACATTTAACCGATACAACCTCTACTTTTTTTTTTTTATAGTTTTTCCTAAATCCAGGATTTTATCATGTAGACTTTAGTTTGCTGTTCATCAAGTTAATATATTTATGTGGCATTTTTCCATAAATAAGTAAACACCAAATTTTAAAAATGGAATACAGACATGAAAACTTAGATGACTGTAGGCAGTACAAAGCTGTATTAAGATGAAAATTTAAACTAAATAAAAAATTAAGCTGCTGCTTAATTTAGATAGCAGAAATAGGTAAACTACTAATCTAATTAAGCAATTACAGGCATAAATTAGCTCCTTATTAAGAGATTTGTTTCAATGAAAATCTGTAGCCACTACAGTCCTTCAGGGCTGGATTTGCTCAGCCCTTAAAAAAATCAACTCATCTGCAAAATCCCTTTGATGGAAGAGAAGGTAGGCGAACAAATGGAGAGTGTAACAGCTGTTTCCATTCAAAAGCTTCCCTAAATTGCCTAAATTAAAACCAGTGGCCATGTTATGTTTGTACCAGAGTGTTCAGTAAATATTGAGTTGCTAGATCAAATTGCTGCTTGTGTGCATTGAATAAATTGTGGATATTCACAGAATTAAAAGTCATTTAGTTAAACGGAGTTAAAGAATAATATTTTAGTGTATGGCCGTTGCCTTAAAAGAAACACGGTAGCCATTTGTTCCTTTTGAATGTTTAATGTACTGTACATGTGTTATATTCAGTAATAGAAAATGCTTGCTTAGCAGTATCAGCTATTAACTGAATTTCTAACAAAAAATCAACTTCATCTATATTCAAAAATTCTTTAGTCATTAAAAGGGAATTTTTTATACATTTGTCAGCTTTGTTTGCCAACAACACCTCATGCACTGTTCTAAATGCTTAATGGCATTCTGCTATTTGTAACAGACTTGGCTTTACAGGCATATAGCCAACTGATGTGGATTCCTAAAATTATATTTTTCTCTCTGTCGGCAGCTGGTGAAAAATCCAGGCAGTTGGTTAAATGAGAGTGTTTACCATCTGGCTGTCTGGTTATTAATCTATGTATCTGCAGTGCTCTCAATGTTATGCATGTGTGTGCATGCAGGAGTGTGAGAGTGCCTGTTTAAAAACAAACAAGCAGTAATAGGCATAGACTACATTTTTAAGGACTGGCATGATGTCCAGAATATGGGAGAGATTGCAGGAGAAAACCCTAGCATCACATTTTACCTGCTCACATACTGAGTTTATCAGCATGTCTGCTTAGTACTTGAAAATAACATGTCAGACGACAGAATTTTGCTTTGGCAAAGAATAAAAGTTCTAATGACACATTTTTCTACACTGATTTATTTATCCAATAGTAAGGCTGCTGCTAATTAATGTGCTTCATTAGGACTAAAACATGGTGTACTTCACTTAATAGCAAGGATGTCCCAAGTGGGATTAGTTCCTGCCTTGCAGCAGATGTTGCTGGGATAGACTCAGACTTTCCATTACTCTCTTTTGAAAAACAAGCAAAAACAGGATGAGTACTTTTAAAAGTAAGAGTTTATGAAAATGTTTGTTTTACATACTTTAGATTTCCTTTTAATCCTAGCGTAAGCATAAGTGCAGTTGCTTTCTACCTCAGTGAGCTGAATATCCAGTTAAAACAGGCCAAATCTTGAATGTTTTCATATGTGTGTATATACATTTATGAATAGCACTTCATTTGCAAATGTTGAAGCTGTCAGTTATTTTAACATGACTATTAATTTTTTTTTAATTAGGTGCCTTGTTTTCTTTTCTTTAAACTGTAACCTTTTTAATAATGTTAACAGAGAACATAATTCCTCATTGGTAAATTAAATTAATTTCAAATGATTAATTGTAATCTCGCTGCAATTTAAAAATGTTTATAAAACCTTTATAAGAAGCACAAAAAATGAAGCAGAATTTAAGTGAATACACACTCTGTTAAAATGTGAATGTTGTGTGAATTTAAAGAAGACTCACTATAATAGAAATTATAACAGCATTCTTTATGTTAAGAACTCAAGCAGAGAATACATGCAGTGAATTGTATTGATTCTTTTTAAACAGGGCTTTGTTTTGAAACCTGATGAAATTCTTTCCACATCCATTTGAATATTCTGCACATAATAAACTATACTTGATGTCACTCTGCTGTCATCCAGTACATCCAATAACCTCTCCAGCCTTGCTGCCCCAGGTAGCTATATATATTTGACCTGGATCTGGCCATATTGAAGCAGACCAAGACTGATTTTTCTGTGATGATTTGACAGTCAGGTCCAGCCTTAGAGTTTTGAACAAAATCTTGATTGTAGATTGAGATCATCTTTGTAAATATAGAGACAGGCTCAGCACAGAGGAAAAAAACATGTTATTACAGTAGTGTTACAGTATTAGTATCACAGAAAATGGGCCAGCACGTGTCCAGTGGTCCTTTATTTTATTTGAATCAACTCCTCACTCCCTGCTTCTCTACTCCTATCTAATTATCCATTTTTATGTATACTGTATATTTAGGCGTGAAGCCACAGAAAATGTTGGGGAAGCAGCAGGACCCTGTTTAATTGTAGGCTGGTTGCAAAAAACTGGCCAAAGAAAACAGCACACAAGGGTGCTAGAAAAACAAAGATGCATAGGAAGCGGTCAGAGAGTCTCAGAGACTGTGAGTCAACAGACTGACTGTCTCCTTCTGGTCTCAGGTGGTTTTATGTGTCTGGAATTGGGGTGAGTCTTGATAACGTGGATCCAGGAGTTCTGTCAGTCATCTTCCAGACGACATTCTCCTGAACTGCGGGTTGAAACAGATGTTTTTTCAACCAGTGTGCCCAGTCTCAACCTGGGATGGCACTGTTTATCTGAGAAGAGCCTTAAGGATGCCTCCTTGCATGACAGTATATATATAAATTAGTCATTGCTGTCCATTGATCTAACAATGACACTGTCTATCCATTTGTCCAACTCTGTCACTGCCCCTCCTGTGTGTATGCTGGTGAGAGAGCTGTCCAATTTGGAAAAGGCAGAACTGGGGACACCAAGGGCAGGGAAATTGCCCCCCAGGCACAGTGGGCTGGTGTCAATGGTGATGTCTTGTCACTCTTTTCTCCTCTTGATGATGAATCTGTTGTTTTTCGAAGTGATGGACTCCTTCGATGTCCGTCTCCAAAGCGTTCGATCCCCAGCAAGTGTCTTGAGCTGCCAATGTGGAATGGAGCTAGCCTTGAGAAAACACTTCAAGTAGTCCTTACAGAGTTTCTTTGGGCTGCCCCAAGGTTGGGATCCTTCAGCGAGTTCACCATACAGGATCATACAGGGAAGCCTAGACTCATCCATGTGGTTAACATGCCCTGTCCAGTGGAAGACATGACTGAGTAGCATGACCTCAATGCTGGTTGATGAGCAGCATTCCAGAATTTTAGCATGTGAAATCCTGCCCTCCCAATGATCTTCTTGAGGCAGCAGATGTAGAATGTGAGGATGTGTATTTCCTTGCAGTAGTGAGTCTAGGACTCACATCCATGCAGCATCATTAATATACATGCCACATAACAGACCACAACCTTGATTGCCATACGGAGATTTTGGTTACAGAAGACACACTTGCATAAATGGCTGAATGCAGAGGTGGCTATTTGAAGGCAGTTCTCAATCTCCCCTGTCATAGAGGCATCGGTAGAGATTATGCTTCTGTGGCAGGAGATGGATTGTATGTTCCCCAGTGTTGTGCTTGCCAATCTTGATGTCAATTGGAAGGTCTGTGTGCTGGAAGGCAGTCTAAAGGGTCAGTGTCTTGGAGGTGCTTATTTCCTAGTCCATCCAGGCAGACTGTAAGGACTCAACAGTCCTTTGAAGGCTTTATGGTTGAAGAGTGTCAGCATTTTGGAGCACATAGACGATTTTGAAGGAGGCTTTCGAGGGAAATGACAGGCTTCGGAGGTTGAAAACATTGCCATCCATTTGGTACCGGATCCGCATTCCATCAGTGATGTCCCATACATTTCTGGAAAGAAGAGTGACAGTGACAAGGTAAATGTTGAAGATCACTGGCAAATGGATGGAAAGAAGAGCCTGCACAAAGGAGTTGTTGACATTGGTATTTATGAGGGTGCACAATCCTTAATGAAACCAATTTACTTCCTATCAGTCATCCATATGGCAAGCCATGTGTAGGACAACGAGGGACCACAGGAAGTTGCAAAACTTGGATAGACACTTGATGGAACAAGAGGGTAGTCAGTCTTATCTCTGACCTTGCCGCTATGGGTTGTCCTACCAGTAGTACACAACTCCCAACGGCATTGCACAGGAGGTCATTGATGACACAAACCAATCTGCCATATTAAGGCGCTGACTCATTGGAAGGATATATGTATATACACATACACACATACACTACCCATTAAAAGTTTTAGAACACTCTCGCTTTTCCACTTTTTGTTGAAATTTTACACTTCAATGAAGTTAATAAAATGAAGTGTTACAAAGGTAAGAGGCAAATTGCAAGAGGTTAAAAAAAAGTTCAGATTACCAAAAACTGAAAAAAATCTAATTTTCAGAGTTATGCAAAAAGCTAATTTTCAGGGAATTAGTAATGGGTTAACAAAATCTTCCAGCTTTTCTGCAGCATTGGAAGTTAATTAATCCTTGAAAATTGATGCCAGCAGTTCCCACAGGTGCAAATTTTGTTGACTATCTACAAACCTTCGTATCTTTATAAAAGAAGAGTTGGAGCAAACTGTGTTGCTACACCCGCTGAATCATCATTTTGACAATACTGATCTTTATATTGCTATCATAATGGAATGAAAAAATCAATTAACAAAGGAAGACAGACAGACCATTATAAGCTTTAAAGGTGTATGCCTTACCTTTAGAGAAATTGCAAAGAAAGCCAAGAAGTTCCGTGAGTACAGTTTCATACTCCATCAAAAGGAACTTGAAAACTGGAGAAAACCCAAAGCCAATATAGAATCAGAAGACAAGTTTTTGAGAGTCAACATCTTGAGTGATAGTAATATACAGTGCAATATTTTCCAAATAGTGTTTCAGTGGCTGCAGCAAGACAGTTTGTTCCAACAGAGCTTTTTTAGAACTTGCTGAAGAATCACACAACATCTTATAGTTTATCATAGCTTGATGTTTGAGCTCCATCTTCAACTAATACAGTTTTATACACCTCCTGTTCAAATGTTCCTTCAGTACAGGATGTCTCAGTCAGCCTCTTTGACTTGCTGAAGAAGTCAATGAAACTGGTGTATGATGGTGAATCTGCACCTGACATTGGGAAATAATGAAGAATTTTCTTGTGGACCAAATAAATGCTCTAAATGCCAACATGCAGGCTGTTACTGATTTGAAATTTGAAATGCTAAAGAAACTGAGGCCTTGAACAGTAGAATCTCAGCAGTTAAGCTGAAGCTGGTAGACAAGAAGAGTAGGGGTGCCAAACAAAGTTATGAGTTGTAGTTTGTCTAAAAACTGTACAGAAGTATACTGACTCTGCTTTCTAATTAAGATATTTACCATTCTAGTAGTACAGCAGATGGTTCATGAAATTAAGTATAAGGCTTGCTTGTTAAATTAAGTTTCCAGTGTTGACTATTTATTTTTTTAGTGGGTCTTACTACAGTTTACAAGTTGTTTTGCACATTCTGACCCCATGTTGCTGGTTATTGGGTGTTTTCTTCTGTACATTCATTATTATAAGTGTTAATCGAATGAGTGAAATGGGTTTATCTTTGGTGCACTCTGCCTGCTGTTACATTTCACAGTACCAGATAACAATGTTAGTTTCCTCTGTAATTAAAGTATTGCTGTGCTTATAAAACGCGCTTGTTCTCCTGTATATATTTGTACTCACTTTAATAGCAGTGGAGGAGGCACGGGGGAGATGTGTTTGGTTGTTCAGGTGTTCTCCTTTTTTTTTAGTTTTCCTTTGATCTTCTTCTGCCTTAGGATATATGGAAGGGTCCTGAGTCCTTTGCTGTGCTTCCAGCAACCTTGATGATGGTGCTAATCACCATGATGATTCCCTGGAGGCATCAGGTTTCATTTGGTTTATTTTCTTCTCTTTTTGCTCTAACCAGAGTTAATCTCTCTTCAATTAACACAGAATATTCAGGGACTGTATTCTGTGACTTGTTGTTCATGCTTTCTCATTTTTCTCCATCACCACTCTGTTGATGTTGTGCATTTGCAGGAATTACACTTAACAGCAACAGACTCTAAAAACTGCTGTTGAGAATTGTGAAACCTGTTTTGTCACTTTAAAAATTGTTTGGGCTTTGAATATTTTTTTAATTTACGAGAATGTGTTAGTTTTCAAGTTTGACTTTGGAGCTTTTTTTTTGGAAATGAGTTTGAATTTTATTTCCTCGTTCAAGAAAGGATTTACTTTTTTTGTGTTTAAATATTAACTGCATCACATCGCCACATTAAAAAACCACTACAAGCTAAATAGATACTATTGTTTCTTTCCTGGTTTCTAGGGTCCACTCTTCTGATACAGACTGATAAAATGCAATGCAATGGTACAACCTACTTCATTCAAGATAGGATTTGACCAATGAACTACTGCTTAGAGAAAATTTAGTATTCAACATTTTGATTTTGACTCTTACAAAATGGGATGCACTTGTAATTTTTGCACAAAGATTGAAGCACGCTTTACACACCAATGCTAATCGCTTAACCTATGCATAGACGTTAATGTGAACATTCGCATGAATTTGTTTTTTGATAAGGGCCCCCAAAATCCACAAGTTGTTGCCTTTGTAAGCTCTGTGAAGACCTTAGTTTAATCAATAGCTTTTATCTTATTAATCCATCAGACGTTGAACATTCTTTCTTTTCACAATTCCATAAATCCCAATACTGAATCAATTACATATTGTCTTTTTTTGGATTCTGGGGTACAGCAATGAAATTATTAAGCTGCTTTTTTTAAGAGCACATTTTATTCTTGAAGAAGTAGAAACAGAATCTTTTAGCAATAAATAAAACATAACAAAAAGCTTAAATAATCTTCAGTACAGATCAACTCCAGTACAGTCTTCTCAGACTTTAAATTTAAAAGAATCTTCTGAGTTTCTCTGCTAGAGAGGGATGTGGACACCACAATTGGAACTGAGCATAAGGGCATTAAAGAGAGGAACTTTTATTAGCATAAAATTGAAGAGTTAAGGCAGTTGATCCTGTGTCTCTCAGACTACAGTTTGTAAGAAAATGTGTTTTCTTTGAAACTAAACTAAGCTCTGGTCTCACTTATTCTGGATTCCCTCCTTTTGACCTTCTACCTGTCTGATCATAAGAGCATTCTCCTTAATTGCCCTCATTTCTAAACCCATGTCAGCAGATGGAGATTCATTATATTGTTAAGTAATGAACAATTTTGTCATCAGTTATTTGCAAAACTAGTTTAATTTTTGGAGATTAATATTGGTTGCTGTGGAGTATTCAGGGATTCTCTGGGAAGCTGAAAAGAACTGCAAGGGTTTCTAATGTCTGTTGCATCACAGCTTAGTTGCTGTAAAATTAACAAATTAGATGAAATTCAGTCTCGGCTCTCTGTGTTGGAAAATTAACAACATTGTATGCACAAAAAAACATGCAACTCAAGTTTCAAGTTAAGAATATGTTACATACTGATTTAGATCCATAGCATCATGGCATTTTATTATTATTTCTGGGACTATGCGCAGTAAGCTACTGGCCTTCCACCACCATCATAAACAGATAACCAAAGACCCAACGCAAATTAATAAAGTTTTTAAACTACAATACTACACCATTTCCAGTTGTCTAATTCATTCTTTATAGATTGTTCAACTTTTATACAACTCTTTAATTTAATCCCACCTCTATGAGTAGAAAGCTTAGTGTTTCGATGCCCTAATTTAATAGGGAAGAGATGAAAGAAGTGTTGGTCTTCATAAATACAAGAAAGGCTTTTAGACTGGCGAAAGTAGGCATTCCTTTGTCAGTTTTTGCATTTGTGGTTGTAATTAAAATATTATATTCCATTACCTCAGCAGTACTGGTCGCTCATTCAACCATCTCTCCTCTGTTTCTAATTAACAAGCATTCCAGGTAATGCTGCTGTCCCATCTTCTTTTTAGTTTTCACTGGAGCTGTTGGCAGACACTAGTCATTTATCTAAGCTACTCATCCTTACTTTCATGCATACCACAAATCAAAGAATATTGCTGTCTATGCTGATGACATCCAAGTTCTTTATGGAATATGACCTTGAAAAATGGAAAGCTCAAAGTCATAATTAAGAAATGTACCAAGAGATAGGAGAGAAAAATGAGGTCAGGAAGAGCCAGAGGTCAAAGCTAGACAGATGATATACCAAAATGCCAAAGCCCAAAACACATAACCAGATAATAAGACATCTTGGTCCAAAAAAAGAAGTCCTAGCTACGTAAATAGATTAGAATCACCTAAAAACAACAGAAGTTCATCCACAAATCCAAAGGTATTCTTAAATAGAGGTGGCCCTAAGACATCATGTGGCAAACTTGTCAGCTGTTACTGGTACAGTATAGTGATGCCTCATATAAAATGGTGGTTCAGGAATGTCAAAGTTACGACAGTAAAAATTAATAATATTTTCAAAAATGAAGATAAAATACATGAAAAAATGAATTATACATCTTCCATAATCTTAAATTCCCCTCCTTTAACCGTCACCTTATCGTGGTGGAGGGGTTTGCGTGTCCCAATGATCCTAGGAGCTCTGTTGTCCGGGGCTTTATGCCCCTGGTAGGGCCACCCAAGGCAAACTGGTCCTAGGTGAGGGATGAGACAAAGAGCGGTTAAACAAACCTCCTATGAAGAAAAACAATTTTGGACGGCGTTTTCCCTTGCCCAGATGCGGGTCACCGGGGCCCCACTCTGGAGCCAGGCCTGGAGGTGGGGCTCGATGGCGAGCGCCTGGTGGCCGGGCCTGCACCCATGGGGCTCGGCCGGGCACAGCCCGAAGAGGCAACGTGGGTCCCCCTTCCCATGGACTCACCACCTATGGGAGGGGCCAAGGAGGTCGGGTGCAGTGTGAGTTGGGTGGTGGCCGAAGGCGGGGGACCTTGGCGGTCCGATCCTCGGCTACAGAAACTGGCTCTTGGGACATGGAATGTCACCTCTCTGAAGGGGAAGGAGCCTGAGCTAGTGCGCAAAGTTGAGAGGTTCCGGCTAGATATAGTCGGACTCACCTCGACGCACAGCTTGGACTCTGGAACCAATCTCCTTGAGAGGGGCTGGACTCTCTACCACTCTGGAGTTGCCCCCGGTGAGAGGCGCCGAGCAGGTGTGGGTATACTTATTGCCCCCCAACTTGGAGCCTGTACATTGGGGTTTACCCCGGTGGACGAGAGGGTAGCCTCCCTTCGCCTTCGGGTGGGGGGACGGGTCCTAACTGTTGTTTGTGCGTATGCACCGAACAGCAGTTCGGAGTACCCACCCTTTTTGGAGTCCCTGGAGGGGGTGCTAGAGGGCATACCTTCTGGGGACTCCCTCGTTCTGCTGGGAGACTTCAATGCTCACGTGGGCAATGACAGTGAGACCTGGAAGGGCGTGATTGGGAGGAATGGCCCCCCTGATCTGAACCCGAGCGGTGTTTTGTTATTGGACTTCTGTGCTCGTCACGGATTGTCCATAACGAACACCATGTTCAAGCATAGGGGTGTTCATATGTGCACTTGGCACCAGGACACCCTAGGCCTCAGTTCGATGATCGACTTTGTGGTCGTGTCGTCGGACTTGCGGCCACATGTCTTGGACACTCGGGTGAAGAGAGGGGCGGAGCTGTCAACTGATCACTACCTGGTGGTGAGTTGGCTTCGATGGTGGGGGAGGATGCCGGTCAGGCGTGGTAGGCCCAAACGTGTTGTGAGGGTCTGCTGGGAACGTCTGGCAGAGCCCCCTGTCAGAAGTAGTCAGAGGGAGGTGGGGGACATTGAGTCCGAATGGGCCATGTTCCGTGCCTCTATTGTTGAGGCAGCTGACCGGAGCTGTGGCCGTAAGGTGGTCGGTGCCTGTCGTGGCGGCAATCCCCGAACCCGCTGGTGGACACCGGCGGTGAAGGATGCCGTCAAGCTGAAGAAGGAGTCCTACAGGACCCTTTTGTCCTGTGGGACCCCGGAGGCAGCTGATAGGTACCGGCAGGCCAAGCGGAATGCGGCTTTGGTGGTTGCTGAGGCAAAAACTCGGGCGTGGGAGGAGTTTGGGGAGGCCATGGAGAATGACTTTCGGACGGCTTCGAGGAGATTCTGGTCCACCATCCGGTGTCTCAGGAAGGGGAAGCAGTGCAGTGCCAACACTGTATATGGTGGGGATGGTGCGCTACTGACCTCGACTCGGGATGTTGTGGGTCGGTGGGGGGAATACTTCGAAGACCTCCTCAATCCCATTAACATGCCTTCCAATGAGGAAGCAGAGCCTGGGGACTCAGAGGTGGGCTCCCCCATCTCTGGGACTGAGGTCACCGAGGTGGTCAAAAAACTCCTTGGTGGTAGGGCCCCGGGGGTGGATGAGATACGCCCGGAGTTCCTCAAGGCTCTGGATGTTGTAGGACTGTCTTGGCTGACACGCCTCTGCAACATCGCATGGACATCAGGGACAGTGCCTCTGGATTGGCAGACCGGGGTGGTGGTCCCCCTCTTTAAGAAGGGGGATCAGAGGGTGTGTTCCAACTACAGAGGGATCACACTCCTCAGCCTCCCTGGAAAAGTCTATTCAGGGGTCCTGGAGAGGAGGGTCCGTCGGATAGTCGAGCCTCGGATTCAGGAGGAACAGTGTGGTTTTCGTCCTGGTCGCGGAACAGTGGACCAGCTCTATACCCTTAGCAGGGTCCTGGAGGGTGCATGGGAGTTTGCCCAACCAGTCTACATTTGTTTTGTGGACTTAGAAAAGGCATTCGACCGTGTCCCTCGGGGAATCCTGTGGGGGGTACTCCGAGAGTATGGGGTACCGGCCCCCCTGATAAGGGCTGTTCAGTCCCTGTACGATCGGTGCCAGAGCTTGGTCCGCATTGCCGGCAGTAAGTCGAACCCGTTTCCAGTGAGAGTTGGACTCCGCCAGGGCTGCCCTTTGTCACCGATTCTGTTCATATCTTTTATGGACAGAATTTCTAGGCGCAGCCAGGGTGTTGAGGGGGTCCAGTTTGGTGGGCTCAGGATTGGGTCACTGCTTTTTGCAGATGATGTTGTCCTGTTTGCTTCATCAGGCCGTGATCTTCAGCTCTCTCTGGATCGGTTCGCAGCCGAGTGTGAAGCGGCTGGGATGAGAATCAGCAGCTCCAAATCCGAGACCATGGTCCTCAGCCGGAAAAGGGTGGAGTGCCCTCTCAGGGTTGGTAGCGAGATCCTGCCCCAAGTGGAGGAGTTCAAGTATCTCGGGGTCTTGTTCACGAGTGAGGGAAGAATGGAGCGTGAGATCGACAGGCGGATCGGTGCGGCATCCGCAGTAATGCGGGCATTGCATCGGTCTGTCGTGGTGAAAAAGGAGCTGAGCCGCAAGGCGAAGCTCTCAATTTACCAGTCGATCTATGTTCCTACCCTCACCTATGGTCATGAGCTATGGGTAGTGACCGAAAGAACTAGATCGCGAATACAAGCGGCTGAAATGAGTTTCCTCCGCAGGGTGTCTGGGCTTTCCCTTAAAGATAGGGTGAGAAGCTCAGTCATCCGGGAGGGGCTCAGAGTAGAGCCGCTGCTCCTCCGCATCGAGAGGAGTCAGATGAGGTGGCTCGGGCATCTGATCAGGATGCCTCCTGGACGCCTCCCTGGTGAGGTGTTCCGGGCACGTCCAACCGGGAGGAGGCCCCGGGGAAGACCCAGGACACGCTGGAGGGACTATGTCTCTCGACTGGCCTGGGAACGCCTTGGGATTCTCCCGGAAGAGCTAGAAGAAGTGGCCGGGGAGAGGGAAGTCTGGGCATCTCTGCTCAAGCTGCTGCCCCCGCGACCCAACCTCGGATAAGCGGGAGACAATGGATGGATGGATGGATAATCTTAAATTTGTAACCTGTTTCTGTGATGTTTTCAGTTACAAATCCTGCATGCCACAAACTCTTATTCTAGCTTTTATTATGCACCAATAAAACTTCAGCTCATTGGGCACAGTAGCTGCTAAATTGCTCCTTCCTTCACAGAGAAGACCTCATTTTTAAGCTGACAGACACAGAGCTGTCTGCACTGCAAATTAATGATGCATCTTGTCAATCAATCCAGAAATGGAAATCTACTGCTTCACTCATCAATCTCTTTATAATCAGAAATGTGTGAATTGGGTGTGGTGACGTTGGGCAGAACTCGAGACTGGATTGGAAAGGGTGAGTTGGGTAAGTCCATTTCTTATACTGTATATAGCTATTCTATTGCTGACTGATTATTGTTTATTGTGCTAATAAAATATGATGACATAATTTCTAGACTAAACACTAAGGATTATATAATAACACAAGATTTTATAATAATGTTTCTAAGGTAATATTTTCCAATGAACTATTCCTTTATATCAGAGTTTCTTAAACTATGGGTCATGGGTGACTGTTGCGTTTAAGGTGAATGGGTCACATATGCTTTTCAAAGTCAGTCACGTTGCATCACTCTGACAGACTTCCTTAATTCACCGCCAGTCATTGGCATTACGTTGAAACTATAAGAAATCTATTTCTAAAATAATGGATAAGATTAAATTACTACAAAGTCTCTTCAGAACCTACATGTTCTAACCTTGATACTATATATGTCAAGTGCTTAAAAGATAAGTTTGGTACTTTTCAAGTCAAAGTTGTTTTTTTCACAGTAATGGTATAAATTATTTTGCCACATGAAATTGTGCTCTAAAGTGAAGCATTTTTATATTATTTTGTATGAAAACAAAAGCATTTAAACTTAAGTGTTAATTTTTATTTTTGTTTAGAGGTTTTAGAGATCGGGCAGCACGGTGTCGCAGTGGGTAGCACTGCCCCCTCGCAGTTAGGAGACCCGGGTTTGCTTCCCGGGTCCTCCCTGCGTGGAGTTTGCATGTTCTCCCCGTGTCTGCGTGGGTTTCCTCCGGGTACTCCGATTTCCTCCCACAGTCCAAAGACATGCAGGTTAGGTGCATTGCCGATTCTAAATTGTCCCTAGTGTGTGCTTGGTGTGTGTGTGCGTGCCCTGCGGTGGGTTGGTGCCCTGCCCTGGATTTGTTTCCTGCCATGATATCCCATGAATAACAGGTTGTGTAAAATTCTGTGAAAGTAATGGGATTCACAGAAACTGCAGGTAGATTGAGTTCTGACGCTTCATTTTCATGTTCTGTGACCCTTGATATTTTAAATTAGTAAAGTGAAATTAATAATGTTTTTGCTATAATTTTGGTGTTTACTTATTATTTAGTGCAAATGAATTGTAGATTTTTGTTCATGTTAAGTTTTTCAGGCCTTATCACTGTACCCATTCATTCTGTTTAATAATAAAAGTTCACTAATTTATTGTTTATAGAAATAACATTTTAATCTTTACAGTATCTGCACTTACTCTATGTATTTTCACAGGTTGTCCTTCAAGACTCCCATTCTGTGCAGGTACAAAGCTGCCAGTGTACCTGTGTAGCGGGTACAGCTTCTTGCAACCATGTGGCATCACTTTTGTACCAGACTACACATTATTCTGAGCTGAAGATCTCTTCTGCTCCATTAGTACAAAGCTGTGCAGGGACTGAACAGAAGTGGCATAAACCAAGTAACTAACTTTTTAAATATAGTACTGTACTTGATTTTATTTATGGATATTTGTTTATGTTTATTAGACCTTTTTTACATGCAGGATGATAAACCTGGTTTGGTACATGACATGGAATTCTTTTAGCCAGACCTAGAGAAAGAAAGCTGGTAGAAGGCATCAGGTTATTGTTACTTAAATATTTTCTGCAGTAATCATATCTGTAAGATATCAGATAAAGTAGTCATCTGCTACATTTTAATATAATTTTATTTTAGCATTTACCGTTAGTATATACTGTCTGTTAAGCAAGAAAGTCCAAACCTGATCACACAAAGAAGGTCTTTTTGTTACTCCTAAAAATACAAATAAGGTGTTTCTTTATTCATATTCTGGTCCTGTTGATGCACTTATGCTTTAGCTCACATTATGCAAACAAAATGACTTTTTACTTGCTGTTTTTAATTGTCTTTTACATAGGAGTACCTTGTATAAGGGGATCAGCTCACCTCTGCCTGAACTCAGGGTGAATGAAATTTACCATGACCCTCCCAGTGACGTAGCTCCATTGATAACCATTATGGCTATTGCCAGTGATGTAGCCCTAGTTGACTCTATTTTGGAAAGGTGCAACAGGGAAGTGTGTTGTCATATCACATACCAAAAAAATGAGTGCCTGAAACTCTGTTCTGGGAAACAAAGGGACTTCTTCAAAGAACAAATTTACCAAATTTCATCAATGTCCTATGCTCACCACATCATCCCCACTTCCCTGTACTTTAGGGGATAACAAAGAGTTAGTGTTTCCCCGTCACACACATGTACATCAGAGGCAGCTGAAGGGCTCACCAAGGGAAAATTCCATGCCAGACCAGGGGGTGACAGGGTGCACTAATCCTGCCTGGATTTCATGACGTCACTTCTGGTTCCGGGCCCTGAGGATGTCACTTCCGGTTCCTGTCCTGATGACATCACTTCCCCTGTCTGACTTTAAAGCTACCATGTTTACCTGTCTGTTTGTTCTAATTTGGTATCAGATTATTTCTTTTTTTTCCATCCATCCATCCTCTTCCGCTTATCAGAGATCGGGTTGCGGGGGCAGCAGCTTGAGCAGAGATGCCCAGACTTCCCTCTCCCCGGCCACTTTTTCCAGCTCTTCCGGGAGAATCCCGAGGCATTCCCAGGCCAGCCAAGAGACATAGTCCCTCCAGCATGTCCTGGGTCTTCCCCGGGGCCTCCTCCCGGTTAGACGTGCCTGGAACACCTCACCAGGGAGGCATCCAGGTGGCATCCTGATCAGATGCCTGAGGCACCTCATCTGACTCCTCTCGATGCGGAGGAGCAGCGGCTCTACTCTGAGTCACTCCCAGATGACTGAGCTTCTCACCCTATCTTTAAGGGAAAGCCCAGTCACCCTACGGAGGAAACTCATTTCAGCCGCTTGTATTCGCGATCTCGTTCTTTCGGTCACTACCCATAGCTCATGACCATTGGTGAGGGTAGGAACGTAGATCGACTGGTAAATTGAGAGCTTTGCCTTGCGGCTCAGCTCCTTTTTCACCACGACAGACCGATGTAGAGCCCGCATCACTGCAGATGCCGCACCGATCTGCCTGTCAATCTCACGCTCATCTGAAAAATGATTGATTTTAGGTAAATGATTAATTGATGAATGATCAAAGGAAATTCCCATATCCAGCATTCTGGAAATTAATACAACACATTTCAAAGGCTCTAAGACAATACCAATCTAATGTAACCACCATAATCTCTCATGTAACAGTAGTAAATTTTCCCAGGTGTGACCAGCCTGCTAAAATTATCCAAGAACAGTGTAAAATCATCTGGGGAGTAAGAAAAAAAACTAAAAAGACAAAAAAAAAATCTAAATAACTGCAGATTTTTGTTTTCTCAGTGAAGGCTGGTGTTCAAGACTTCACAATAAGAAAAACATTGTACAAATATGTGCATCACTACAGTGTATTAACACATAAACTACAGTAGACCAAGAACACAAATTCTTATTTCTCATTTGCCACTAAGAATCTGAATAATCCACAATCATTTTGGAAAATATTCTACATAGAGATGACATTTTGTATGGTAAAAAGATAACACAGCATTCCATAATATGACCATCTTACCAACAGTCAAACATGATGATGGTAATGTGTGGGAAAATGTTGCTGTCTCATGACCTGTATGACATGCCACAATTGAAGGAACCATGTATTCTGCTCTGTATCATAAAATTCTTAAGTCGAATGTTCTGTCTGTCTTTGTTAAATGAGCCACATTCTGAAAAGACCTATTGTGTATGCATGACAATGTAAAATACTCCCTCTTAAATCTTAGACCCATTAAAGAGACTGGAAGTTATGTATCTGTCTCTCATTGCATGGCAATGGGGCATAATGCAAACGTTGAGTAGTACAGGATCTAGTGTAAATATAATAGTAAACTTGGTAAGAAGCTAACATCATTGACAAAGGAAATATTACTTTTATATATATCCAACATTTATTTTAAAGATTTTTGAATTGCTTGACAAGAATTAATGTGTTATATTTAATACACATAATCTAATCTTAGTTTTTAACTAACACAATTAAGGTTATGTGTTTAGGGGATTAGCTAATGGTTCAGAAGTACTTTTGAGAAAAATAGTAAAACAACACTTGTCACAAGTAAATTTTATAATGAACACTTGGCTTTAAAGATTTAGATGTCTGCCATTTTTGACCTGTGTAGCAATCTAGCAGTAGTAGTTGTAGTAGTAGTATTGTCATGTGTGCAGAGTACGGTGAAACTCTTAGTGGAACGCTCAATCAACATCAAATGCAGCCAATATTGCAGATGAGGTTAGAAGGCTGCTTGACACTGATCAGCCCCTCCAGTTGAAAAAAGGCCTCCAGGTGGTAGCAAGGGTTTCTTTCTTTCAAGTGGAAGAAAATGTTGCTGTTTAAGAAAGTGTGCAGTTTGACAGACCCAAACCTTTAAGGACTACTGAGTCTAAAAACTTAATCATTGGTGGGAGGTAGAAGCCAAGGCCAAGAGAGAGGAAGAGAGAAAAAGAGCAAATGATGGCTTCCTTTAGGTCATTTTGGAGGACTGTGTGAATAATAATAATAATAATAATAATAATAATAATACATTTTATTTATATAGCGCCTTTCCCATGCTCAAAGCACTTACAGAATATAATAAAGAACAGCAGTGTATACAGTATATAGCATTGTACAAACCAGATAAATAAATAAAGAAGATTAAGACAGTGAATTCTGAAAAAAAAAAAACTGACAACATAATTGATGTTCTAGCACACACATACAGGTTACATTAGCATCTTGACAGAGAAGTAAACTGAGAGAAGGGTAATAAAGTCAAGCAGAACTAAAAGCCTTCCTGAACAGATGAGTTTTGAGTTGTTTTTTAAAACAATTCATGGAGTCAGCTGACCTAATTAATTTCAGTAGGTAATTCCAGAGTCTGGGCGCTATACAGCTGAAGCCCCTGTCACCCATAGAGTGTAGATTAGTGTGGGGTACAACAAGATTGCCAGAATCAGAGGACCTTAGTGGGCGGACAGGCACATAGTGATGGAGAAGGTCACTGATGTAGTTTGGCGTGAGATTATTTAAGGCTTTGTAGGTTATTAGTAGGATTTTATATTCGATTCTGTAGGACACAGGGAGCCAGTGAAGACGGAGCAGGATGGGTGTGATGTGCTCGCTGCTGCTGGTTCGAGTAAGGACTCTTGCAGCTGAGTTTTGAATAAGCTGGAGCTGTGATATAAGATTAGAAGGGGCACCTGCCAGTAGGGAATTACAATAATCGATGCAGGATGTGATAAAAGCATGGACAAGTTTCTCAGCATTAGAGAAGGAGAGGAAGGAGCGAACACGGGATATGTTACGGAGGTGAAAGTAAGAAAGTTTCTTAATGTGATTTATGTGGGTGGAATAAGAGAGGGAGGAATCAAAAATGACACCAAGATTTTTTACAGTAGAGGCAGGTCTGATGAGATCACTGCCAAGATGGACTGGGAAGGAGCTCATTTTATTAAGTTGCATTTTAGTCCCAATTTGCAGGAGTTCAGTTTTATTGCAATTTAATTTTATAGAGTTCTGCTCCATCCAGGTTTTAATTTCACTAAGGCAGTTTGTGAGCTGAGAAAGCTCTGATGAAGTTCCACTTTTAACATTGAAGTAGAGTTGAGTATCATCTGCATAAAAATGATAACCCAGTCCATAGAATTAGCCAGCCAGCCTAATAAAAAGAGATTCATGCCTCATGTAGGCAGACCCAAAGAATTTTTGTTTAGTTTTATTTTTGTATTTTTTTATTGATATATTGGTTTTTAAATGTGTTTTTAAGGGACAGTAACTATGTGTGGACCTTGGACATCATGGCATCACCAATGGCTTATTATATTCTGTTTTTGTACATTAATATTTTGCAGCATTGTACATCATTATAGAAATACAGACTGATCACAAACATGTTTTCTTTAGAACTTCTTATTCATTTTGTCAGTCTATCTTAAGATCTACAGTCCTTTTACAGTTAAATCAGTGACTCTTACACTATAATTCTGGCATTTCCTTTAATGGCACACAAATACACAGATGATATCAGAGTAGGTGTAAACCATTGTAAACCATGTGAGCCTGGGGACCACCAGTTGTGGACTAGGAGTCCCAAAGCAGATAATTCAAAATACATTCCAAAAGCACTTCCAAAAATACCCCCTAGAAGGGGATATCACCCTCAAACCTTGGCTAGTAATAAGGGAAAACACTACATTTTTATAAAATAACAGATGTATTCTTTATAAAAAGTATTCCAATCACTATGAAGCTCCATGGAGCACAAACACAAGACAATACGAGTGAACAAAGTCTAATACAGAATCCAGTGATATAATCAAAAGGAGCAGAGCAGAAGGTCAAATAATCCATAAATCACAAAAGTACAATAAAGCATAAATAAACTCACTCCCAAGGGTGTTTGAAATGAACCACCAGGAAGTGTGGAAGTCCCTCCGAATTTGTAGGGTAGATGGCAGTTCCTGGCGATCATTTCTAGACCATCCAAAAAACACATGGAACACAACACAGGCAGCTTATAGACAAGATCAAAGACAAAGAATAATGCACACAATCAACAAAAGCAACATTATCATAAATAAACAAAAAAGATTTGAAGCAAAACTTTGAACACCAGCAAGGGGAGGAACCCTGGCTGAAACATGACACCATTTTCTGACTATGGTGAGGTGAGCACTTCCACTACAGCACAAAAGGGGGAGCTGCTGCTAATGGGATCTTGTCTTTCCAGTACAGTTTTGACAAAAAGACCATTGAGGGAAACCATGCCCTTACCATCCCAGACGTCATAAAAGCAGGAATCCCCTGGAAGATGGTGTCCATTTGGACCTAAAGCATCACACTGGAGAGTCTTTCCATTGTTGCTGTCTTTGATAAAGATTCGGTTATAAGGAGCCTACCTTATTTGTGCCTTGGGCACCTTTTTTTGTTTATTTTTATGAGTTTATTAAAAGAAGTAGTTTGATTAACCCAACATTCCTTTCTTATTGCCCTCGGTCTGTTCCTTGGTTATATCGTCATCAAATTAACACTGTTTCACTGTTATTAGTATGGTTTCATGTATGCATTTAAGGGAAGCTCCTAGAAATACTCCAGTTTATAACCCCATGGACAATAGCACTGCCTCTGGGTACCATTCACCTTTCTTGGGCAGTACTTTTCTAAAGGACATATTTTTGGTAATTTTGCTAACTCTGATTTTTAAACTTCTTTTCATCTGATCACACAATGCATTTCTTGTAAAACCCTGAAGCACTGAAAATAGAAGCTTTTTGAATGCTTTTCTGTTTCTCGGCAAACCACTGTTAGGGAAAATACACCAGAGGTCTTACTTAAGCTCTCACTGGAAATTCTTGTTTGAGGTATGTGATCAAAGCTAAGAAGATCTCCAGTGGGATTTAAGTTGCTTGAATTAGGTTTCATTATTCAAAATTTTTACATTTGACACAGACTGTGAAACTTTAGCATAAAGGAGAATATTCCACTTTCAATTGAGCATCTGTGTGCCTGTATATGTAGTTCTGTTTGTTTTAAAAAGTTGAATCAAACTTGATAATAAATTAAATACAGTAATTAAATATGAGTTAATTACATTACACTCTCCTAACATACAGTACGTTAACAACATATTAGACTAAACTCCATTTATTTCCTTCGGTCTTTGGTAAAATGATTTGACTACAGCATAATCTCAGTAAAATGAACCTCAGTGTAACACTGATTTAATGTTAAACAGTTCAACATTATAGCCTGTATTTTAAAGAGGAAAGGAATGTGATAAAGTCTATATCTGTTTAATGTAACTGTCATGGTCGGCTTGCTTTAAAATCACACAGCCCCAGGTTCACACTTGCACAACCCCTTTAAACAGAAACATAGTCTGGGCTCCAAACATCACCTCCACAATGACCAGGCATCGTCTTATGAACAGTGCCACTGTGCTCTTTGTTTTTCAGATGTTTACATTATCGGAACCCCCATCTACGATGCCCACATGGTTCTAGTGTTTGAAGGACATAAGGAAATTTTGACAGCCCTTATTATTGAAATACAGTACTCCAGAAGTGTAAAGAGTGTGTACCTTTTTTAAATCTATGTAGGCTTTGCTCTTCATCTCTTTTGCAGTGACATACTCATCTGTCTGTTCTCTGAAGAACTGAGTTGGCAACTTTAGAATGGTGTGGACAAGACATGTGTTTGTTTGGGCTATAATTTTGTTCATAGAACAGATTTGGTAGAGGATGATGTAGGACCATTTGCTCAGTTTTGGTCATCTCGTTGGAAAAAAGTTGTGTGGCTTTTCTTGCATCAGGCCTGGTCCAACCGCATTACAGGTAGCTCTGCTGCCTTCCTGTTACTAAGCCCTTGGTTCAATCACTGGCACTCTGCTTGTCGACTTTGCACATTTTCATAATGTCTGTGTTAACTGCAGTTTCTCAGCACAAATGAAAAATAAAAAACATGCACGTTAGGTTGTTCAGTGAGTCTGAGGAAATGTGGTCATGTCATGGTCATGAGTGTGCAGGTTTGTTTTATGCTTTCTATTCTGTACTTCCAAGATAGGCTCAGACTCTGAATGCCTGTTGGGCTAAATGGGTTTAGAAAATTAATTAATGCTTTTATTAGAATAGCTCAGCATGCAGTCTTGGACTCTTCTGTTAAGGAATAGAAAACGTACTGGACATGATTGCTCTTCATTTTTATATAGCTCCTCAGCAAGGCTTGTTAGGCACCATAGAACATTCACTCAACATTTTTTTAAGACTTTTATTTGTTACTATAAAAACCTTGATAATCTTTTATTAGCATAACTCCGTGCTCTAAATTATCCTGTAGTGAAGACTACTGTAATCTGCCCATGTGGTTTGCCAATTTTCCAAAGCTTTGACACTCCCCAGTCTTTGTCTCCAGTTGCTGGAAATTGTCCTTACAGCCACTAAATGCTCTCTCAGTATTCTTCTAGTGTAGTTGTTTTAGTCCTTTTCCAAAAGCCCACACTCCGATGGGTGGCTGGTCATTTCGAACAGTGATTTTCTTTGCTGTATAGTTTCTGACTTAGTTCTACAAGCATGAGTCCAGACAAATTGCCAGCACTAGGAGTATCTGTTAAGCCAGTGACTTAGACTCAGCCATAATATGTTAGAAATCGTATTTCCATGCCTATGAAAATACCATGTAGTCAACTACTTGCATTTCATTTCATTATTACTTTTGTAGCTGCAGGACAGGTTTGAGGCTATCATTATGATATTTCTGTGTTTTTTTTCAAGGAGATAAGCTCATCATAAAGCCATCATGCATTGAAAATAGCTTGGCACTGATGTGAGGCCACATAAAATGGTGTAAATGAAAAACCTCTATTGAGTGTAATAAACCGCATTAACGTCCAACAATCTGCATGAAATAGCACCAGATGTAGTGCTTTTTACACATTTGCTGGGGTGATTCTCATAAATATTTGGACACATCACTAAGTATCAAGGATGATACTGGCCATTTCTGAGAATATATTTTTGACAAGATTCCTCATGACACACATTGTGTTGAGTGGTTGACATGAGGAATAGAATAGACTTACCAAGATTAAGACCTGTGTTGTTTTAAATGTGGAAAAAGAACCATGATTCAAACAGCTTAAAGATCCAAAATGTAGTTGAATAAAAAGCGAACAATACCAAATTATTAGAAAACTGTGCAAAATGCATTATATAAAAACCAAAACTAAAACAAAACAAAATTATTGTGAAGGCAGAAAAAAAATTAAACTACGTTAGCAATCTAAGACTAAAGTTATAAGACACATAAGCAAAAAAAAAAAGAAAGTTGATATTAACAAGGATGTTACTCAACAATCAAGTTCTTACCGACTGCTACCAGCTTCCTTAAATACTAAAATTAGGCTTTAAAAAATATTATAGTTGCCACAATTGGTAACCACAAGCAGGTGGAACAGGAGTTAGTAAATGGTATATTGTGTTTTTTATGTCTTACTGAGGTTAAGGTAAAGGCAAAGAATGACTTATGACTTCCATGTGAACAATACAACCTTCCAAAATATGCCATATTGTTTAACATCAATTCTAAAGATTGCGAGATTTCAGCTAAGAGTTTCTCAAATTCCAAAATGACTCCACTTCTGGCTACGAAGAGCACAGATTTTAAAAAATGGATTTCACATTACAATGGATTTTATCTTGGAGCTGATTCCTGCTTTGCGTCGATTCTGTAAGGAAGGACATTGGCTCACCGTGAGCTTAAAGCTGGATTATATTGGTTGAGTAACTTAAGGGATGAGTGGATGATGCCTTCCATGTAGCAGAGTTTGCCATTCTTGACCTTCTCTCTAACAAATAAAAAGAACATTTTCATGTTTTTTTGAGCAGCTATGCCTTCCTGTCAATGCAGAGAAATGGTCACTGACTAAGATTTCACAACCTGCATGCGTGATACATGGTAGAATATTCTTGTAGCGCTGTAGCCAGCAAATAATAAAGTTACTGCCAATGATCCATGACTTCCTCCATATCTGACTAAACCTACTTCTGATGTATTAAGTGAAGCACTCAAGAATATCTCTGTTTGCAGTGACTCAAAAAGGACTACAACAGGAAATCATCTGTTCAGCACAGGATACATATGGTGCAGGCTCTCCTTTGAAACTGCAGTGTTTACTCTGAGTGTAAGTTTTTTAAATAGATTTATTAACAAAATCACCAGTGTAGATAGAGGCCTCTAAATAATAATTAGCCTGGATCACCAGGTATATTTTAATATGGGGGTATTGTGTTATAGCGGTTCCGTGGCTCAGAAGGAAAGGCCAGTTTTAAATAAATAATCTCCACACTCGTGGTTTAAAGAGGGGGTGTGGTAGTGAGGCTGGATCGATTCTTGGATGCGACGTGGTGCGGGCGTTTTCTCACTTAAGTGCAAAGGGGAGGAATCATCCGTATCCATAATTGGTGCCGGGAGCTGCTTATCTGTGCCATGTTCCCATTATAAATAGGAGAAGCGTGAGTGCAGAGAAAAGAAAAAAAGATTGGAAGAAAGATTGGAAAGACAAAAGATCGGAAGAAAGATTGGAGGAAAAAAAATAGAAAGAAAGAACGGAGGTTAGAGGAGGAAGAAAGGGAAGCTGGAAGCTGAGAGCCGGTGTGTGAGCAAGCAAGAGCAAGTTCACTGTAAGAAGGAAGGCAACTGGGAAGTGAGCCCTAGTGGGGTGTTTGACCGGCATCCAGGGGCAGACGGATTGGGTCACTCCTGATGACTTTTGCAGAGGAGCAGGAGTGACCACGAGCGAGGACGGCTTGCTGCGTAAGGCATCGGGAGTCAGAGGCTTGGGAGGTGGAAGCCCCAGAGTGAGTACCTTGGTCACTGGGGAACCCAAGACTCAGTCTCGCAGAGTCCTACAGAACCAGGGACTAACAAGATTCCAGACCAGAAGTAGGAGAAAGTCAGCTACAGGTAGGGTCACTCCCCGGTGCAGGGCCCGAATGGGAGAAGCAGGGGAGCCACTAGTTGAAGAAGGCACTGGGTTTTTTAAAGAAAGGACTGCTTCTAGCCATTGTTTTAACCATGTTTTTATGGATTTATTTATTGGATTTTAACCTCCACATTTTCACTGTTTTTAATGGATTATTTGATTAATGAATCATGGAGCACCACTTTATTTGGACACTTCTATTTTTGGTTTTGGCTGTTTTTAAAATAAAAGCACTTCTGCACTTTGCACCTTTCCCCTTGCTTCGTTGTAGTATCCTCATAGTCCAGCTCATCCGGTTACATTACCGACAGTGTTGAGTTCAAAGGCTTCCAAAAGGGAAATGGGAGCGTGAAGCAGAACCCGCATCGTCACAGGCATACACTGATATTTATAGCCAGGCAAACTACCTTGCCCTTGCATGCATAAAAAGCAGGCAAGGTACAACTTGTGCAATGGCATTACTTCTGAAAAGAACTAGTGCATCGTTATCTTATACACAGACAAAGATTATACTACTATATTTTTAACAGATTCTTAGAAGTGTCAAAAATGCTTAATGTTCAGCATTTTTGCCAGTAGCGACAGACTCTATTTTACAATGCACAAGCATGGACTGAATTCTACTTGGTTAAGTAGGTGATGAAGTCTACTGATATGAGAAAGCTAACTTTTCATTTGTTAGTTCTTCCCTATTTAAGTGTGATGAAATTTCCATTTTAGGACAGTTATGAAATACAGTATAAAAAGTTCACAAGTGAACTACACTGAAATTGAGCATGCTTGCTCTGTGAAGGTTCTGTCAGTAGTGAGTCACTGAGCAGTTTGTGAAGATTTGAAGGTCAACTTTTTTCATTTAATATAGCCAGCACAATTTCTTCTTATTTATTTTCTTTCTTATCTTTTTAAACTGCTAGAAGTATAAACAGAGGTAGGTAGAAACGAGTTACATTTACTCTGTTACATTTACTTGAGTAACTTTTTAAAAAAATTGTACTTCTAAGAGTAGTTTTACTGCACCATACATTTTACTTTTACTTGAGTACATTTGTGAAGAAGAAACGCTACTCTTAGTCCACTACTTAGGGCAACACTCGACTCGTTACTTTTTTCTATTTACACAATAGATACCCTTATATTTTTGCCAGAGAGAAGTCGCCAGTGGATCAACTGCATGACTGTTTCACCAATCAGACGTAGCAACAATAATCACATGACTACGTTTCCCCAATCAGACGTAGCAACAATAATCACATGACTCCGTTTCACCAATCAGACGTAGCCATGCAGTCACATGACCACACACAAACTTTCTGCGTCTGCAGCCTGTGAGAGACTTTTAGTCATGTGGGGCTCCTGTTCACTGCTAAACAGTCACAGCTTCACTGCAAGAACCTTGAGAGCCAACTCCTGCTGAAGCTTAACCATCACTTCACTGAGTAAAGAACAAGCACGTTTCAACCAAAGATGCACAGACACAGACAGTCATGGTAAAGTGAGACATCTTGTACGTGCACAAGCTGCCTTGTTCTAATGTTATTTTCTATTAGTTGTGCTATTTGGAGGGCAAGTGTGTGATGTTGCCGGTCCCCTACAGACTATTTTCTTTTCTCCTTTTCTTTGATTCCCCCTTCTTTTTTTTTGTGCCGACCCGTATATATTACACTCCCGTCTCCGTGGGCCTTAATCACACGTCACAGAAAGCCAATGAAGCAATTGAGAATGATCGCACCCGCATGTGCAGGTGTGACTTGCTCCAACTACTTCATTAACTCCCCAATTGCGCCTACAGAGAGTGACACGGCTTTATGGATTTGAAACTGGCCTTTTTTTTTTTTTTTTGAAGCTGCGGACCCACTACACCACAAAGTGAATATACAGTATTATACTGTCAGTGTACAGTATATCTTGTCACTGTAAGTAGTTTTCACTGTTCAAACATACATGTTACCTACTGTAGGTATTGGCTTCAAAAGCTTTGTTGTGAAAAACTGAGATTTTGAACTTTGTGTTATTTGTGCATCTTTATTTTGTAAAGATGTTATTTATTTTTACTCATTTTTTATTTTATTATTTGGAAATAGCAGAATTTGCACATTATTTTATATTTTTGTCTGTCTTATTACAACATTTCTAAAAAATAAATCATTTATTATGTTCAAACAGTTACTCAGTACTTGAGTAGTCTTTTTACCAAATACTTTTTACATCTACTTGAGTAATATTATTTTGGAGTAACGCTACTCTTACTTGAGTACAATTTTTGGCTACTCTACCCACCTCTGAGTATAACATAGTATGAGTGCAACTTACAGATTTACAAAAATCCTGGAAATTTTAAGAATTTTGAGAACCTACAAGCTCTACCACAGCTGTGGACGACTGTCTTTATACAGCATGTGTGCAGTTTTTAGCATTACAAGTTCTTGCACTAAGGTGGCCCCTGATTTCAGGAACTTAGTATGAAATGCAGCTGATGTGATGAGCCTGGCAAACGTAAGAGCTCCTGTGTTGTGAATGAAGCTTCCTGCACAAAACCTTTTCTGCTATCTCAGGAGTTAAGACTTTTCAACCACTCAGTTCCTATTTATTTGTAACTCAAAAGTATATCACATTGTTGTTTATCAAGTTTGCGTTGTCTTAATTTAAAGAGGCAACTGCATATACAGTATGTCCATTCATGGTTCTTCAGGGAAAATTTAGTTTTAAGGCTTTTATTTGTTCTTAGGAATGCAGCATGTAACCAATCAGTCATTCAGTCAGTCATTTTCTAACCCACTTAGTCCTGAACAGGGTCGCAGGAGTCTGCTGTAGCCTATCCCAACTTGCATAGGGCGCAAGGCAGGAACAGACCTTGGACAGGGTGCCGGTCCATCACAGGGCTGAAAAATTAAAACAAAATACTTGTTGAAGAAAAATATTGTCTGTGATTTATTGTGATACACTGTATCAAAATGTTCTTTGATTACTCTGAACTGTCATCTATAATGCATGCAAAGAAAAATTAAAAAGACTTCAGCTTAATTTTTTTTTAACCAACTGAATTAGTCAAAACACAAAGTCACGCTATACAGAACATCATGATGATTTTCTTCATAGATCCTTTAAGTTTATATATGCAGTAGGAATGGAGTGTGCCCCTGGGTGCCTCTCTGCACCCGGAATAATGCTATCAACATAAAATATAAAAAATGGCAAGATTATTCCTGGTTAAAGCACTCAAGTCAGGGTCATACAGTACAAGGAAGGCAATTAAGTGGAAATAAAAGACAAAATAGGAAAACCTAGCTGCCTCTAAGGGCCTTCCTTCACTTGGATGGATCCTATCTGTCAAATACAAGAATAAAGCACTGCTTTCTGTCTCTAACTCTCCTTCTTTCCTTTTCTCTTTCTCTCTCATCTGTCTAATCCCAACGCCACTTCTCAGAGAAGGCAACTCGTCTTTGGCTACAAGGAAACCAGGGGAAACAAGTTAATGAGCTGACAAGTGCAATATTCAAGGAGAACATGTTCTGTAGGACAAACAGAAAACCATTTCATATGTCATTGATGAGAATTCAGATTGTAGTAAGCAATGGAGAATGCATGGAACTTCACTTTGGATGTCAAACTGTAATACATCAACCAGAACACACAGCTTCAGCTGTAGGTATGGGAGGAAATATAGGGAATGTTTAAAAAAAAACTTCATAATAGACTCAGCCAAAAGCACAAAGCACATTTGTTCTTCTAATGTTACTTATTTTCCAAACCTTTTGATACAGCTCTTCAGTCAGTTGCATGTCTTAACTGAGACATTGATGTCAATATGGTGTAAAATGAAAAGACCTTGATACAAAAAGAAGTTTGGGGCAGCCACCCATATACTTGAATAAGGATGCAAATTGAGGTTTGTTAGCACAGAAGTGTATAGATTAAGTCCAAAACAGAAGCTGAATTCAAGTGAAACGTTATCTTGCTTTTAAGGCAGGTCGGTGGAAGTGACGTCCTCCGGGGGGGCTGGAACCGGAAGTGAGGTCTTTGGGACCAGGCAGAATTTCCCGTGTCTGGTCTGCAGGGATAAAAGAAAAAGGTTTACTGCACCCCACCACCCTCTGGCCTGAGGTGGAACTACCTTCTTTTGGTCCTTTTAGTTGCCTCCCATGTGCATGTATGTGACAATGGATTTTATCAATTGGTCTAACAAATACTATTTCAGTTGATGCCTGTTAGTATTATTCTATGCAATGTGGCTTATAAGATAAATCATTATAAACACAGTACAAAATCTTTACAGAATCAGAGATTACCAATTGAAAGCAGACTACTTCAAAAACATTCCATCTTCCTATGGCACTGATATTAGCAAGAACATTGTTTTTGGGACAAGAAAGATTATCACGTTTCACTACACAGTAAAAGTCCTGCTTTGTACACAATAAGACACAAAGCAGTCAGCAACATATTTAATATTTTCACTCAGAGACTTATATAATAAATACATTATTTATAATGCATATCTATGTTTTTCTATAGTGTATATAGTTTTATAAATTTGTTGCACTGTTTGTTTTGGAGTAAGTAAGTAAGTAAGTAAGTAAGTAAGTAAGTAAGTAAGTAAGTTCTACTACTTACTGCAGGTGTTGAGAACAAACAGAAGTGCCACAGTGGTAGTGAGTGACAGCAAGAGGTGTATGAAAGCAATTCTGGGAGCTTTCTAACTTCTAAAGGTATTGAAGGGTAAAGTTTATGAACTCTGTGTGAGGAGTAGTATGCTCTATGGGAGTGAAACTTGGCCAGTAGAATATGAAGTAAAGCTGGAAAAAACAGATCAAAATGAAACAGTAAATATCTTGAGTGTCACAGAGCTAGTGCTGACAACTGTCACAAAGTTACAGGACAACAGCGAGAAGGATCTGGTGTGGAGGTGATAGATGCTATACTGAGGAGAAAAAAAAATTAGGTGGTGTGAGCAAGTGAAGCAAAAAGCAAAGGATAACTAAGTGAAGGATGTACTAAGAGGAATGGAGAGGACATGAAGCCTAGAAGTATCCCAAAAAACACATGGTAAGATGTCCTGTTGGATAATATGGAAAGAATAGGTTATATGTGATATAGAGGATGATTGAATTAACTCAGCCAACATGAAGTTAAACCTAGACAATGGCCGTTAAATCAGTGGTGATGATGATGCTGATGATGATGAGGAGGATGATGTTACACTATGGTGAGGTTTATGCTGTTATTCAATTAAGACATGTGCCTGTAGTTGGAGGAACAGCAATTTTGTTGAATTCTCCGAATGCTGTTTTGTGATTGGTGCCTCTGCTGCAGTTTTGGTGAACACAAACATTTTATTTTTTTAATTGATATTTAAGTAATCAAGAGGTCAAGTGATGTAAACTTCATTGCCATTGCATCCATACACAAGTATACAGTAAAACAAAATAGCATTTCATTTGGCACCCCCTTTGGTGCTTCATACAGGACAATAAGAAAATTTTGAATTTGGTATGATCACTTTTACTAACCCAGCCATAGTGGATGCACAAACCAGTGTGTTTCTTCATGCCGGTCCCAAGCCCTTTCACTTTTACTGTCACATTTTAATATTTGTTTTTTTTTTTTTAAACAATCAAACAATCACTGCTTTACTGAGTACCTCTCACAACATTACAAAGTACTTTATAAGGCAAACAAGATCAAGAGGTATAAAATGTAAAATACATTTACAAATATTATAAATATAAATATTATTAGACTGTGGATGGAGCCTTGAAGTGTCTTGACATCCAGTCATAATTTAACAAAAAACATCCAAATAACAAAGAAAGCACTGTAGTATTAAAAAATATCCCAGTACAAATTGCTACAAAAATGTTGTTTGTTTTCCTATCTCTATGACAACAGATCCATCCAGACTTACACTTTTGATGTATTTTCACCATTTTCCAATAGATATGTTTGTCTCCACGTGCCCATTTAAAGCAACAACTCACATACCTTTTACAGTTAAAATCATTAATTGAATAATTCATCACAAATTTGAAAACAGCATCATAAATGAAAAGTAACGATCTGATGGAATCAATCAAGCAAACATTAATATTCTGGTTTTAATTAAACATATAATTCGCCCTGTTAAATTAATTCAAGATAATATTTTTTTTATATTTCTTTGGTGCATAGATAGCTATATTTACCTTTTTCTTAAACCATTTTTTTAGGCTTGTTGTGGTGTACAAAATCTGTACATTTTGGTTTGTATTTCCATTATATTTTGTTCAAGACAAGACAACAGATGAACTATATTCAGGACAAATCAAAGCATGTCTTCTTCCCAGTTATATCTCATTTTTAAAACAGCTGTTCCAACAAAGAAAGGAAGGCATGCTGGTGGCTCAGGCTATTACTTTATAAACTGAGAAAGGATGGACATCTAATTATTTTACAGCCTGGGAAAGGAAGACCTGATGATACCTCAGAGTACATAAAAAAAGTTTTATTGTTTGGGGAAACGGACAGTGAATTAATTCATCATATTGACAGCCAGCCAATCAATATCTAACAATCACATATTGCAAAATCCCACGGTAGAATTTTAGAATAAATATGCCTCATCTGAAGAGTGATACAGGAAGGAGGGAGGAAGAAGAAGGGATGAAGACGTCAGAGAGAACAAATGTGCGTCAATGTGCAGCCGTTTCCATCTGGTCGTCAGAAAAGCATCATTTAAAACTATGAGTGCTAGATCACAAGCCGCCTGAGATCATCCTTGTCATCTTTACTTTTTCGAAAGCTTTTTCTAAAGACTATATATAGCCAGACTTTTCTATCAGTCCTATTTTCTATTATTCTTTACTAGTCATTTAGCCCGTTACAATAATGGGCACTAGAACAGTAGTGCATAAACATTAGTAGGAACAGTCTATATTAAATGGCAAGGGACTTTGACCTCATTCTTTTTGTCGGTTGTATTTTTCTTTCTTTCAGCCTTTTTTTTGTTGATGTTTACTTGCTGAGCTGACCGTTCTTCGTGGGCTGCTGCTGTGTATTGTGTGTCTTTAATTTTCTGTGACAGTAATACTGTCTTGTACGGCTCTATTCAATAAGGGCGCACACAAAAAGGCGAGCTTCAAAAGGGCGACCTCAATTGAGCGCGGCGAATAAAGGCGTTTGTAGATAATTTAGTTCAAATGGCTCTGGAATATGTGAATAGCAACAAAGGTGCAGATCTTTATTTACACGCGCCTTTATTCGCTGCGCCCAATTGAGGTTGCCCTTTTGAGGCTCGCCTTTTTGTGCGCGCCCTTATTGAAGGATGCCTGTGCGCGCCCTTATTGAAGGATACCGTCTTGTACGTCCGCTGGCTTGTACGTCCGCTGGCTTGTACGTCCGTAATATACCTTTAATTTTCTGTGGCGGTAATACAGGCGTGTGCGTCAGTAATATGCCTTTAATCTCCTCTGACAGTAATACTGGCTTGTATGTGGCTGTAATATGCGTCACTGTATTGTGTACCTTTAATTTCCTCTCGCAGTAATACTCGTTTGTATTTCTGTAAAACGCCTCTAACTTTCTCTGACAGTAATATCGCGCATCGCACTGTGCCCCGCGCATGTGCACTTCACCAGAAGACACCCACACACGGACACCTGGACACACACAGGGATTTTATATATATAGATTTCACTGGTTTTATTATTATTCCTGTAATAAATACAATGCTGCTTTTAACTTTCTATGCTTTGTCTTAATGTGTAGAGTGACTGAAATAATGAGCACCTTGTGCAGCCTGAGGTTTGCCACTACCTCTGTGCTGCGAGGTTTATTAAGGGCTGCAGGTGACAGCTCCACCCCATAGTAGGGAACAGTACGTAAAGTAAGGCATTCTTGGCTGATAAATGGCCTATAGTCAAGAGTGCTGAGCCTTTGTATGTTTAAATGCATTCTTGTAGACCAAAAGTAATGAGATATCATTAAAACATCGTATGTTGTTCGTGCCAATAATAAGTAAGTCTCTTGAAGTGCTGAGAGAGTGACAGGCTGTTTTATTCCTAAGGCACCTCTGTGGTTTAAAGTGCCAGAGGTTAACCATCTGTGTGTGTGTCATTCATGGGACACTGTTGTGGTTAGGGTCTGTGTAGATGTAAGTCTCATGAAGTGCTAGGAGAGTGACAAGTTGTGTTATTCATAAGGCACTTGTGAGGTTTGTGAGCATGCAACGTATAGTTGGCCTTGTGAAAAGCAATCTTGCCTCAAATCAATGCCAACCTTTTGTAGCGTGTGTCTCGGAGACTTATTAATTGTCATTGCGAAGCAGAGCCTTACTGGAAATTGTAGGCGTTTGAATTGAAATCTGAGATCAGAGGGTATAACGGGGAAGCGAGGAATAAAAACTCTCTCCCCTGAGCCACCACCAGTAAAAATAGTTGCCTCAATTAGATTCTTTTGCAGGCATGTGACCTGAAGTCTTATGCCGTTACAAAGTTTCGGTGGCTGTAAGTTTCTCAGTAACATTATTGGTGCCCCAACCTTCAAAATTAGATTATACTCAGGAGTGCCTGGAGGATTCAGAGTGTGGACTGAGCTGCAGGCTATGGACGTATATATGTTCGTAAGTAGGATTCAGTTAGCGTTGGGAACCCGCATACCAAATTTCTTGAAGATGGGCCCATTAAGTAACAAAGACCATTGGAAAGTTCAATACGGCGGCCGACAGTGATGTCATACCACCGAAATAAGTATGTACATCGGTTTCGGTTAGCGCAGGGAAGCCGCCTACCAAATTTCGTAAAGATGGGGCCATAAATAATAAAGTTTAACATGGCGGACGTTGTCGACCGTTATGTGTAGAAGTTCGAAATGAAACCTGCTTAACTTTTGTAAGTAAGCTGTAAGGAATGAGCCTGCCAAATTTCAGCCTTCTACCTACACGGGAAGTTGGAGAGTTAGTGATGAGTGGGTCAGTGAGGGCTTTGCCTTTTACTAGTATAGATGTATATGTGTATGCATACATGTGTGTGTGTGTGTGTGTGTGTACATATATATATATATATATATCTATATATATATCTATATATATATGTATATATGTGTATGTGTATATATATATATATATATATATATATATATATATATATATATATATATATATATATCCATCCATCCATTTTCCAACCCGCTGAATCCGAACACAGGGTCACGGGGGTCTGCCGGAGCCAATCCTAGCCAACACAGGGCACAAGGCAGGAACCAATCCTGGGCAGGGTGCCAACCCACCGCAGATATATATATATAGATATAGATATATGTGTGTGTGTGTGTGTGTGCATGTATATTATATATATATATATATATATATATGGTTTTGGCAGCCAAGCGCTTTTTTTCCAACCTAGAAGACCTCTCTTGAGATCCGTTTAATCGCCTCGTTGATTGCATGTCTTCCAAGGTAGTTTCAATACCCATTTCCTGCACCGAGTCATCTCCCCTTTTATGAGTGACTGTGTATTTTGTAACAGTTGAGGCTGTTATCGACCTCTCGAACCCTCAGGTATCACGCCAAATACCAGGTAAAACTCCCAGACTTTTTATTTTTATGATAATAATGTGCACTAAGCACCCTCCACTCCACACTACACATACAAATACCAATAATCAGTAATCAAGTACAATAATCACTCCTCCTCTCCCAGACACTTCGCTACCCTTCCTCCCAGGCTCAGCTCACTCGTCTGTTTTTTCCCAGAGTCCTTTATACCCCCTGACCCGGAAGTGGTTCCAATCCTACAGTCCATGATTCTTTATCACTTCCGGGTAAGATTAAATAGTCCTATTATTCCACCCGAAATCACGCCGTTCCTTCTGGTCATGTGATCATGACGTACTTCCGGGTTATAAGGCACGTATAAGTTCTTGAGCCTCCCTACAGCGGCTCCCGGTGGCCCCCATGGTATCCAGCAGGGTTGCGCATACAAACTACAAGGTCCATAAGGCCCTGCTGGAATTCGGGGAACCTCCATGCTGTTGGGAGAGCTCCACCTGGCGGCCTGGGGGTGTGGGCCGGAATTTTTAGCCAGCCATCCATCACAATATATATATATATATATATATATATATATATATATATATATATATATATATATATATATATATATATATATACAGTGGAACCTTGAGATACGAGTTTAATTCGTTCCAGCACTGAGCTCGTATAGCGAATTTCTCGTATCTGGAACAAACTTCCCAATTGAAAATAATGGAAATCCAGTTAATCCGTTACGCACCCCAAAAATATTAACATAAAAATCAATTTTCCTAACAAATAACACTGATAAATAATATATACTGTAATCTACCTTTAATAAATAACACTGGTAAATAATATAACTGATTATTAAAAGAATCAAAACAGGTGTCCAAAGTGCAGTAGAGCATTCAATAAATCTTTAAATAAATAATCCTTAAAACAGTTGTGAAGTGGAGGTTTAAAATACACAAGAATAACAATCCTTTAACACGAGGTTAAAACGTCAACAGGAAGCAGTCTTTAAAAAACAGATGACAATCCCCGGTGCTTCTTCTCTGTTAGCATCAGCGTCTCACCTGCTCCTCCCATGCAGGCTCTGCAACAGGCGAGACACTCTTAATGCAGCTGACCTTCTCTACACCGTCCTGCTTCAGCTGTTTGGCTCGCCTGTTCAGCTCACTGTTCAGCTACACGCGAGCCTGCACTCGCTCTCTCTCCCGCACTGACTTTCTCCTACTACTGCTACTGCTGCTGCTGCTGCTGCTGCTGCTGCTGCTGCTGCTTCCTGCCTCCTCCTGCAACCTCCATTCTCTCTCCTCTCTTTTCTTTTACTTCTTCTCCCCCTTAACCGGCTCGCGCTTCTCTATATATGCGGGGAGGACATGGCAGCTGCAGCCCATCAGCCACAGGAACAATCATGGATGTGGGCAGTTTCCCACTTAGGTGAGAAACGCCCACACTGCAGATCGCCCTGTGGCTCGCTACAGCTACTACGCCCCCTCGCTAAGCCGCGAGGCTATACCCACAGCCTGGCTTGTTACGCGAGCCAATGCTCGTATTTAGATCTGAATTTTTCGCTCATACTTTCCTCGTATCTTGAACTTCTCGTATACAGAGCTGTTCGTATCTCAAGGTTCTACTGTATGTATATATATGTGTGTGTGTATGTATATTATGTATATATATATTTACTATATATATATATATATATATATATATATATATATATATATATATATATATATATATATATATATAGTTTTGGCAGCCAAGCGCTTTTTTTCCACCCTAGAAGACGTCTCTTGAGATCCGTTTAATCACCTCGTTGATTGCATGTCTTCCAAGGTAGTTTCAATACCCATTTCCTGCACTGAGTCATCTCCCCTTTTATGAGTGTATGATTTAATTGTTGCTGTGCGTCTTCATAAACTATGGGAGGTTTGTAAGGAAACAAAGCATGAAGGAAACGAAGCTGCTCTTCGGTGAGGTTGAATTTTTTATCAGCGTTTAAACTGTCATAGACATGAATTACAGCACCATCATAATAGGTACACACCCAGTGAGTCACTCATTCAGTAGCTGCAGAAGGTAATATTTGAATATGTTTTGCATTTTGTGGAATGGGCATTATAGGTATGTCAGGAGTCCACATTAGCAAAACCTCTTGAGGTTAGAAAATTGTATGCGCAGCTAAAATTTTGTTGAATTTGCTCATGTGATCTGTTGATAAATAATCATTATTTACCAGCTCATTCATTGCAAAATCTGACAGTGGTAAGATTACTCCTTCCATAACACTAAACACAAACACTAAGTAGACACTAACAGTAAAAAACAGCAACACCGCCGGGAACAACACTAAATGAGATAAAGTAAAAGTCTACTAAACACTAAAGTAACAAAAACGAAGTAGAAAGTAACAGTAAACCGCAACACCGCCGGGAACACTGGCACACCGCGTCTACTAAACACTAAGAAACACTAAGTAGAAACACTTAAGGAAAAAGTACTATTCAGTAAGTAGCACTTCTGCTAAACAGTAAATCAGTAAAGGAGAAACGACTAAACACTATGGAAAAAGAACGGCAAGACCGTGTCAGCTGTGGAGCTCACCTCGGAGCGAAATGAAGTGAATGAAATCAGGTGAATGGGAGGGGAGATGATCACGTGACTCCCCTACCTGCCTTAACTCTCCATCCCTCCACAAACACAGTTTCTCAGATCCCAACTCTCCTTTATATATATAGACTTGCTTGAACATTTCGGTTGATTTTGCGACTTCTCTCATTACGCTAAGTATCATAGTTCACTTGCAGGAGCGATTTATGCGTGCTAATCCGAGAGAGAGGTTGCAGGCCAAAGGGAGGGGGAAATGTGACATCAAGAGTGGGGAGCCGGGCAGTCCCCTCCTCACTCACACGGCAGCCTCCGTTCAAGTTGGTCTACCTCTGGCCACATTTTGGATCGTACCTTGCCTCTGCTTAGCTAGCGATACCTGTTTGTTTATTGATTTTTAAAGTTCGTCCTGTTTCACTACTACACGAGCAGAGTCGCGAAGGACATCTAGTACTTAATAAATGATCAGCAAATCGTCTTACAAGTACCTGTTCATTTGATGATATTATTATACAAAAATTTGTCGCACATTTAACCCCTGCTGTTGAGATCTGGTGGTTTGTGCTCCTAGGAAATTTGTAAAAAAAAGAAGCATTTTCAAAAGTAGATAACATTGTTTCTCAGTCTTCCTGAGCTATCGTAGTTTATTAACATGGGCTTTCTCAAGCTGTAATGTTGTGCCAGCAGTTTGCTTCAAATCAGGAGTTTCAGAAGTTGTTTTAAGCAGAGGGTACTATTGACAGAGAACAACATGGTGTCATTATCACTGCTTATCCACTGCTGTTCAATGGAGATCCACATTCATGATACATCATTTGTCCAATATGACATTTCACTTTATTATTTGCAGTATACAGTATTTATTCTTTACCCATGTTTAAATATGTCTCTATTTTGAGTAGTTATCTGTAGTTGTACAGTTTTTTCTTATTCTTTCAGTTTATCCAGCTCTCAGTGGTTTCTCCAGTACTGTGGTATAAATCATAAACCATCAGACTCCAAGTTGCCGCAGGCATCACAACCAGTGAGGCTTTTTGGCCCTAGGAGCTAGCTGGAGCCAAATTTAGGAAAGGTAAAACCATTACCCCAAGTGAATGAATGCCGACTCAGAAAATGTGCAGGTAAATACATCCAATAATCATAAAGGTATACAGTTGTTTGTAATTCAGTTATTGAAACAGTTCTCACAGTTTTTAAACTCAATTTTAATCACTACTTAAAAGAAATACCATCCCAACATATAGTTGAAAGGCAGGCTAAGTTAAAATTATCCATGTGACATTTATAAATTGGGTGGCATGGTAGTGCAGGATGGAGTCCCCCCTATGTGGAATTTGCATGTTCTCCCCATGCCTGCATGGGTTTCCTCCCACTGTTCAAAAAAATGCATGTCAGATGAGTTTGTAAAACTAAATTGGCCCTGATATGTGTTTTGTGTGTTGTTGAGTGTGTGTTCGCCCTGTGATGGACTGCCCTGTACAGGGTTTGTTCCTGCCTTGGGCCTTCTGCAAATTGGGATAGGGTCCAGCTCCCCCGCGACCCTGGTCTGGATTAAGCAAGTTAGAAACTGACATGAAATTTATAAATTGGGAGTGCCCTGAAATTATGTTTAATGATGTTCTGTTAACAAAAGCAGTAGTCAGAATTGGACATAAAAAATTTAACCGTAAGATGCAAAGCTTTGTGAAGTACTGCTATTGAAGTATTTGCTCAGACCAGATATTTTAGAAATCTTTCTTATGTGTTGGCAGGTAATTAGTTTACACAGTCTTGTGATAAATTTGCAAGCATAAAAAGCAGCAAACATTTTAAGTAGTATCACCTGAAAGGGTTTGACATATTTGAATTAGGATTTAGGAATTACACGTTCTGGAATTTTCACATCATTATATTGCAATATAGTAATTTTTGCTTTTCTGGTAAGTTCCGTTTTATAACTGAGTGCCATCATGAACAATGCTGCACATCCTCTCTCTAAAACACTATCATTAAGTACTTTCAGTCAACAAATTTTTCAGCGGAAACGTGTCAAGAAACGCTACATCCGTGACCCTGTATTTACCTGTATAATGCCTCACTGTGACTATGACTGCTCTTTTTATCTTGGCTAAATCAAATGGTTTTTCCTTCTTTTAAGTGATTCTAGTGTTTATTTAAGAGGGGTTGTTGTTTTTTGTTGCAATATTTACTTATTTATGGAGTTTCTGTATAAAGCAAATTTCCCCCTTGGGTCAAATATCTATCTATCTATCTATCTATCTATCTATCTATCTATCTATCTATCTATCTATCTATCTATCTATCTATCTATCTATCTATCTATCTATCTATCTATCTATCTATCATTATTTTAAGAGAATTGTGCCGTAAATGGTAATTTTATAAAGGACTGATCCTTCTAGACTATTTAATATTTTATGATATAAACAGTATGATCATTCATAGGGCACATCAATGTTTATTAAATACTAGATGAAATACCTCCCGTTGCCCGGGAGGAAAATAAAGCGTTTTTTTGTAATTTTTTTAGAAAAATATAATTTAAAAAAATACAACTTTAAAAATAAAAATAAATTAACAAACAATGAAGACTGACTGATGTGTTTGTCTTGCGGTCTTGTATGTATGTTATCATCCAGTTGATGCTCAGAACTGGACAACTCTATTTCATTTCAAAAGCAACAGAGGCACGGTGGTGCTCAAACATAAAGAAAGTCACCTCCAGTTCGCGCTCTGGTGGTCGTTCCGAATGTCATCTGGATGATAACATGCATACAAGACTGCAAGATCACCCCCAACCCTACCCAGAAGGGGATGGGTTAGGGTTGATTTCACCCTACAGTATTTTTAGTTGACCAATGAAAAACGTGTGTACCAAGTTTCATGAAAATCGCTCCAGCCATTTGGAAGTGATGCTGGAACATACATACATACACACACACATACATTGACTTTTATATATACTGTATAGATCATAAGCCTCCAGTTATGTAAATGTTATTGTAAGTATATATTACAGCATGGAGAGTGACTTACACAAGCAAATTCTGCCCATGTTTGTTTCAATAGAAAAGAATGAATGACATAGTTTGCAAACCGACTTGCAACTAGTAAGATGCACACATTGAATGGTGTATAAGCCCATCCTAACCCTGGTAATTTAGAATTTTGGTAACATAATCAGACAAAACAAGGTGCCTCCTCTGAATTTCAAGACTTATTTTCAATTAAAAAATGAGGAGCAGAGGCAATACAAGAAGACCTTGACGTAGTACTTCTTCTTTGCCAGGTCAAAAGTGTCTATTAGATGTGGTTTGAGCATCTCAAGAGAGAATTCCCTTTTGGCTTAATTTACTGTAAGCAGACCAAATCCAGGAGAGACTACAGAGATTAAATATTTCTGATGGCATTGGGGCATCTCTAAATTGTGCAGGAGGAGCTGTAAACTGCCTTCCTTATCTATCTATCTATCTATCTATCTATCTATCTATCTATCTATCTATCTATCTATCTATCTATCTATCTATCTATCTATCTATCTATCTATCTATCTATCTATTGTGGTATATGGCCGGCCATTCTTCCCGGCCAATACCCCCACACTGCCAGATGGAGCCCTCCTGGCAACGTGGAGGTGCCCCGAATTCCAGCAGGGCATCATGGACCTTGGAGTTTTTCTTCACAGCCCTGCTGGATACCATGGTGGCCGCCAGGGAACGCTGCAGGGAGGCCCAGGGACTTGTACTTTATATATAACCCGGAAGTACTTCACAATCACGGGAATGGAAGAGATGATATACTTCCGGGCTGAACAAAAGAAGTGTTTTGATCTGACCCGGATCACATGGACTGGGGGGATCAGAAGCACTTCCGGGTCATGGACTATAAAAGGACTGTGGGAGATCCCAGCAGTGAGCCGAATTGGGAGAAAGGGTGACTGAGCTTCTGGGAGTGGAGGATTGTTGTATTGGATTATTGATTTGTGTATTGTTTATTAAGTATTGTGGAGTGGAGGGTGCTTTGTGCACATTATTATTATAATAAATTCATCATTTGGACTTTTATCTGTTGTCTGACGTCTGGTCTGAGGGTTCAAGGGGACGACAGCACCCCCTATCTGTCACACTATCTTATTATCAAAGATTTGTTACTTTATACTTGATGAGACAAATAATGATTGGTAAAGAAACAAACAGCTTAAGAATTGTAACTTTGTAAACTACATAGAAATATTTTCAATTTAATATCCCAAAAATACACTCATATTTTGGACTGTAAAATAAGTTAGAAAATAAATAGAATTCGAGTAATTTTTTGAAAATTAATACTTTCAGATAACAGTATACACTATTAAATTAAATAAACACAATTTTTAAGCTTTGATCGGCCCTGCACACCTTGTACATTTTGAGGAGCATGGATATACTGTATGTTTTTATGCATGTAGATTGAGGATGGCAAAGAGGAAGTATGTCCCAGTGTCATAAATACTGTATGTATACCATCACTCAGATGACAGCATTATCGCAATCATGTAAATTAACCTGTCTCTGCTCACAGTGTAGACATTTGTAAAGAAACTAAAAACTGTATGCCACTTTCTATCACAGCAATTTCAAACTTTGACTATAAAGGTCTACAAGGACAAATATGATCAAAATTGCTTTACTTTCTTATTCAGTCCTACCGATTTAACCCAACTATCTCTTCCCCATGTTAATTCATAATCATAGCCATTCAGTAGGTTTAATTTGGATTTTACCACCAGAATAAATTCAGTCTGAACTCCAACTTGTTCTACAAATTAAAAAAAATGAAGCAAATAAATATCTTATCTTTTTTATTTCTAGACTATTTCTAGAATTATTATTTCACTGTTTTCTACAAGACAATCCATTTTAAAAGTACTGTATGAGCAATTTTAAACTCGATCTCTTGATTTTCAAGAAAGGTAGGATTGTCTAACAATTATCTTACATGCACTGCCTTTGATGGGGTGAAATACAGTTTGCAACCCCACCTTAATGTCAATGTCAATTTATTTATATAGAACATTTAAAACAACATAGGAATGCAGTGGCCAAAGTGCTTTACAATAATATAAGAAAAAACATACAATTAACATAAATAACATAAATAGATATAAAATAAATGAACATGAATAAAATAAATAATAAACAGAAGTAAGATTACATTATCACAATGAGGAAACCATCAGTATTACTGAAGGTCACAGAAAGCAAGTGAATAGAAATGCGTCTTTAATCTTGTTTTGAACAGTTCAATTGTAGACGACTCCTTTATGTAATGAAGTGAAGAGTTCCACAGGCGAGGAGCAGCAGCTGCAAAAGCCCTGTCCCCCTTAGTTTTACACTTGGTACAAGGGACATCCATCCATCCATCCATCCATTTTCCAACCCGCTGAATCCGAACAGGGTCACGGGGGTCTGCTGGAGCCAATCCCAGCCAACACAGGGCACAAGGCAGGAACCAATCCCGGGCAGGGTGCCAACCCACCGCAGGGTACAAGGGACAACAAGAGACAACTGACCAGAAGATCTAACCACTCTAGATGGCTGGTGTAAAGCACACAATTCAGATAAATAAGCAGGAGCAAGCCAATATAAAGATTTAAAAACTAGCAACAAGATTTTAAAATCAATTAGAAAACTAACAGGCAGCCTGTGTACAGAAGCTAACATTGGAGAAACAGAATCAGACTTTCTTGCCTCAACCAGAAAGCGAGTGGCAGCATTCTATACCAACTGTAATCTGCGTATCAAGGATTTGCTAATCCCAGAATACAGCGAGTTGCAATAATCAAGGCGAGAAAAGATAAAAGCATGAGTAGCTTTCTCAAGATGCCTAGAAGATAAAAAAAGGCTTGATCTTACATAATAGACGAAGCTGGAAAAAGCAATTCTTGACTACAGAGTTAATCTGTTTCTCAAAAGAGAGGTTACTGTCAAAAATGACATTAAGATTGCCGACTTCAGGTTTGCAAAAGACAGAGAAAGAGCCGAGAAGTCCAAGACCAATTTGGGCTTTAGCTGATGGACCCACTATAAGCACCTCCGTTTTATTTTGATTCAGATCAAGTAAATTATTAGCCATCCAGGATCTTAGTTCAAAAAGACAGTTGTGCAGTTGATTCATTGCAGAGTTGCAGACGGGAATATAAACCTGAGTATCATCAGCATAGCAATGAAAAGAAATGTTAAATTTTCTAAAAATAGCTCCAATAGGGTGAAGGTATATAGAGAATGAAATAGGACCCAAAATGGTTCCCTGAGGAACACCACATTTAAGAGGAGCAGCAGACGAAAAAGAGGAATTTAAAGTCACTGAAAAGTGTCTACCAATTAGATATGACCTGAACCAGTTAAGAGCAGCCCCTTTAAGCCCAACAAGATATTAAAGCCTCAACAGCAAGATCTCATGGTCAATAGTGTCAAAGGCAGTCAAAGGTCAAGGAGGACTACAGTGCCACCTGAGTCAGTAATAATAGAGATATCATTGAATACTTTCAAGAGGGCCGTCTCAACATAATGATAACGTTTAAAGCCAGATTGGTAGGTCTCAAATAAATTATTGGAGTTAAGGTGATCAACCAATTGATTATAAATAATTCTTTCTAATATTTTAGGCAGTGAAAGAAAATGCGCTATATTGCGCCCGACCTGGCACAGACTTGACACTGGAGGCAAGTATAAAATAAAAAGACTTTCATTTTTCTTCAGCTGGAGGGCATGTCTTCCCCGTGATCCCTCCAGCCACAACACAGTCCCAAGCACTGAAACTACCCACACAAAAGCACTTTTCTCTTCCACCACCACCACTCCTCCACAAGCTTAATCCTCCTCCTCCTCTGGCCGCTGAGTGGTGGTCGCTGGCTCCCTTTTATCAGGAAGTGCTTCAGGTGGTTGATTGCCGACATCCAGCTGCACTTCTGGGTAAGGCGAAACCAGTGCCCAAAAGGGGCCAGCCGCTCCTGTTGCAGCACCCCCTGGCGGCGCCTGCGGAACCCCACAGAGCTGCACAGAACTTCAACCCCCATGAAGCCCTGGGGGCGTCCGAGGCACCACTGCAACTCAGGGAGGCTGCCATCTAGCATCCAGGGGGAGATACTGGGCTTCCCCCTGGCAGATGTCGTGAAGGGGCGTCACGGCCAGGCATGGTCCCCGGCCATCCGTTACAACAGAAATGGCAATTGGTAAATAAGACTAAAATTGGCTAAAACTCCAGAATCTAATTCTGCCTTTTTTTTTAAGCACCGCAGCATGTTTAAAAAATGAGGGCACAATCCCCTCACTAATAGAATCATTGATAATGACTAGTAAAGGTGGACCCAAAACATCAAAGTATTCCACTAAGAGGCGTGGTGATACAATATCCAGAGGACTGAGAGTAGGTTTAAAGGCATCAATAGTACTTTTTAATTGTGAAAGTGAGACAAGATCAAAATATTCCAAGACAATGCCATGATTAACAGTAGGAAGTTCATAGCCAGTTGGAACAATACCACAGCGGAATGTATCAATTTTACTAGCAAAAAATGAAAAAAACTGCTCACATGAAAGAATAGTACTATTTAATCCCGTCACAGAATGAGGGTGAATGGCCACATTAATTGAATTATATAAGACCCTAGAATTCTTAGAATGACAGGATACTAAATCATGTTTAGCTTTCTTAATTGCAACCTGGAAGTTGTATAGAGAGGTCCTAAAAATCTGTTTAGAAACAATTAGTCCATCTTTTTTCCAACGCCATTCTACAGTTCAACAGGCGCGGCGTAGTGGTCGTGTAGTTTCATTTAGCCAGGGAGCAGGTCTTCCCTTATTACAGTATATCTTGAGCGGAGCAATTGAATCTAAAACCGTTTTACAAGAAGAATTAAATTCTAAGACAGAATCATCGATACCATCATATTGGACGTGTACATCAAGACCAGAGAATAAAACTGGATATATTGGAAGAATTTAAAAAGCGAGAACAGCGTGGAGCACAACTAATATTAGGAACATCAACAGTAATATTCAAATCCATCATTATAGAAAAGTGATCAGTAAAAGAAACATCGCATAAATCAATATTATTAACTGAAATATCACGTGTAAAAACGAGATCAAGGGTGTGACCGAGAGAGTGAGTTGGCGTATTAATATGCTGGATAAAATCAAATGAGTCCAATAGTGATAAAAAGCCATTAACCAAAGGTTTCGATTGACAACAAACGTGAATGTTAAAATCACCAACAATAAATACTTTGTCATGGGAGAGGATAATATCAGCCAGGAGATCAGAGAATTCAGAAATGAAGATATCATTAATTACAGGAGATCTGTAAACCACAGCAAACAACAAAGAAGGGGAGCTGCACACTTTGAAAAGTTGCAGTGCAAAGCTACTAAACAGACCCCTTGTAAGGCTCCAACACAAGAACATACTTTTAAAAAGAGTGGCAATGTCCCCACCATGACGAGTCAGCCGAGGAGAGTTTAAAAATGAATAACCTGATGGTACCAAGTCAGTAAAACATGAAGAGTCACCATTTATAATCCAGGTCTCAGTGATGAAAAAGAAATCCAGTTTATTTGAGACTAGCAAAATACCCGCACTTCGCAGCGGCGAAGTACTGCTTTAAAATTTTAAATAATAAACTGAGGGAAAATATACCAATAATTATTTGTTAAGGATCTCTTTGTATACCATGTTGTCAGTTCGCCCCTCTGGTTGTAATATGACCAAGCTGTGCGCTGAGCTTACTCTTGAGCATGCAACGTATAGTTGGCCATGTGAAAAGCAATCTTGCCTCAAATCAATGCCAACCTTTTGTGGGGTCTGTCTCTGAGACTTATTAATTGTCATTGCGAAGCAGAGCCTTACTGGAAATTGTAGGCGTTTGAATTGAAATGGGAGATCAGAGGGTATAACGGGGATGCGAGGGATAAAAACTCTCTCCCCTGAGCCACCGCCAGTAAAAATAGTTGCCTCAATTAGGTTCTTTTGCAGGCATGTGACCTGAAGTCTTATGCCGTTACAAAGTTTCGGTGGCTGTAAGTTTCTCAGTAACATTATTGGTGCCCCAACCTTCAAAATTAGATTATACTCAGGAGTGCCTGGAGGATTCAGAGTGTGAACCGAGCTGCAGGCTATGGACGTATATATGTATGTAAGTAGGATTCAGTTAGCGTTGGGAACCCGCGTACCAAATTTCTTGAAGATGGGCCCATTAAGTAACAAAGACCGTTGGAGGTTCAATATGGCGGCCGACAGTGGTGTCATACCAACAAAATAAGTACGTACATCGGTTTCGGTTAGCGCAGGAAAGCTGCCTACCAAATTTTGTGAAGATGGGGCCATAAATAAGAAAGTTTAACATGGCGTACGTTGTCGACCGTTATGACTGTTACGTGTAGAATTTCAAAATGAAACCTGCTTAACTTTTGTTAGTGAGCTGTAAGGAATGAGCCTGCCAAATTTCAGCCTTCTACCTACACGGGAAGTTGGAGAGTTAGTGATGAGTGGGTCAGTAAGGGCTTTGCCTTTTATTAGTATAGATGTATATATGTATGTATATATGTGTGTGTGTGTATATATATATATATATATATATATATATATATATATATATATATATATATGGTTTTGGCAGCCAAGCGCTTTTTTTCCAACCTAGAAGACCTCTCTTGAGATCCGTTTAATCGCCTCGTTGATTGCATGTCTTCCAAGGTAGTTTCAATACCCATTTCTTGCACCGAGTCATCTCCCCTTTTATGAGTGACTGTGTATATATATATATATATTATATATATTTACTGTATATATATATATATATAATACAGTAAATATATATATATATATATATATATATATATATATATATATATATATATATATATATTCACGGCATTCGTAGCCTGTGTCACAATCTGATTGTATGGGTGGTTACCTACCAGGTAACGCTTGTGGCGCAACGTTAGGGGCATCGCCTCTGGCGCTGACGTCCGAGGTTCGATTCCCGAGAGGGTGTGCAGTGGAGTGTGTACGCCTGATGAGCCCAGAATGAGGGCGAAACACGTGTCGCGTACTCTTTGCATTTATTTGACAGTAAACTATTTCAACCATTCTATGATCTGCTCCTCACAAACTGAGGGCACCGTGGCGGATGTTAGCAGATTGCTGGCCAACCACAAGCGTTACCTGGTAAGTAACCACCCATACAATCAGATTGTGACACAGACTACGAATGCCGTGAATGTAACTACTCCGATCTACATGCTGTCAAATAAACGAACCACACGCCGTGGCGCAACGTTAGGGGCATCGCCTCTGGCGCTGACGTCCGAGGTTCGATTCCCGAGAGGGAGTGCAGTGGAGTGTGTATGCCTGATGAGCCCAGAATGAGGGCAAAACACGTGTCGCGTACTCTTTGCATTTATTTGACAGTAAACTATTTCAACCATATATATATATATATATATATATATATATATATATATATATATATATATATATATATGGTATTGGCAGCCAAGCGCTCTTTTTCCAACCTAAAAGACGTCTCTTGAGATCCGTTTAATCGCCTCGTTGATTGCACGTCTTCCAAGGTAGCTTCAATACCCATTTCCTGCACCGAGTCATCTCCCCTTATATGAGTGACTGTGTTAGTGGCCGTACTTTGTACAGGTCTTTGAACGCACTGAATACTTGTAACTGGTGTCGCCCGTCGGCTACTTTCGACAGGGGATGGAAGCAATTGTCGAGTAACTAAAATTATTTGTAAGTGATTTCACATTGAAGAAATAGTAAAAACTTGATCACTTGGGTCAATACCTAAAGAAATACACACAGCAAATGCAATTGAGAATACACCAGAATTATGTATGATTTAATTGTTGCTGTGCGTCTTCATAAACTATGGGAGGTTTATAAGGAAACAAAGCATGAAGGAAATGAAGCTGCTGTTCGGTGAGGCTGAATTTTTTTATCGGCGTTTAAACTGTCATAGACATGAATTACAGCACCATCATAATAGGTACACACCCAGTGAGTCACTCGTTCAGTAGCTGCAGAAGGTAATATTTGAATATGTTTTGCATTTTGTGGAATGGGCATTATAGGTATGTCAGGAGTCCACATTAGCAAAACCTCTTGAGGTTGGAAAATTGTATGCGTAGCTAAAATTTTGTTGAATTTGCTCATGTGATCTGTTGATAAATAATCATTATTTACCAACTCATTCATTGCAGAATCTGACAATGGTAAGATTATTCCTTCCATAACACTAAACACAAACACTAAGTAGACACTAACAGTAAAAAACGGCAACACCGCTGGGAACAACACTAAATCAGATAAAGTAAAAGTCTACTAAACACTAAAGTACAAAAACGAAGTAGAAAGTAACAGTAAACCGCTACACCGCCGGGAACACTGGCACACCGTGTCTACTAAACACTAAGAAACACTAAGTAGAAACACTAAAGGAAAAAATACTATTCAGTAAGTAGTGCGTCTACTAAACAGTAAATCAGTAAAGGAGAAACGACTAAACACTATGGAAAAAGAACGGCAAGACCGCGTCAGCTGTGGAGCTCAGCTCGGAGCGAAATGAAATGAATGAAATCAGGTGAATGGGAGGGGAGATGATCACGTGACTCCCCCACCTGCCTTAACTCTCCATCCCTCCACAAACACAGTCTCTCGGATCCCAACTCTCCTTTCGCACACCGCGTCTACTAAACACTAAGAAACACTAAGTAGAAACACTAAAGGAAAAATACTATTCAGTAAGCACCACGTCTACTAAACAGTAAATCAGTAAAGGAGAAAGGACTAAACACTATGGGAAAAGAACGGCAAGACCGCGTCAGCGGCAGAGCTCAGCTCGGAGCGAAATGAAGTGAATGAAATGAGGTGAATGGGAGGAGAGATGATCACGTGACTCCAACACCCGCCTTAACTCTCCATCCCTCCACAAACACACAAACACAGTCTCTCGGATACCAAATCTCCTTTATATATATATAGATAATAATAAAGTCTTGCAGAATAAAAGTTTTGTTAGACACTGATCTTACGTTCAAAAGAGCAGCCTTGATGGAAGTAGAAGAGCTCGCTGCGAGATGAGCACAGGTGAGCGTGCGAAGATTAGCAGCGTTTACTCCCCGAGAGCACACCGAGGAAGAGTGATGCCACCTTGAGATGGAGAAATTAAATCCGGTATCCAGCGTCCATGGACCAGGGATGGAGTCCTGTGCAGGAGAAGATGGGTCATAAACGACTCGCAGGCATCAGGAATCCAAGCTCTGGGACTTGAGTCGGCGTTGTTTAACAGCAATACCGGCTCTTTTTCCACAGCGGCGGAAGTACTCTGCAAAATCCCACTTTTAAGATTTTAGTAGATCATTCTGTCAGAGTACTGACTGCAATTGATTAATAGTGGCAGTGAGAAAACAGGAGTAAAACAATTAATTATTAAAAACATGATAATTTCTTTTGATGCATAAATGTGAGAGAAATGGTCTGAATTAAGCTAAATATTTCTGAAGGACTACCACAGGTTGCACAGGAGATAATTCAATGCTTTGTATGAGACTAAAGTTGTTTTGTGTGAGGGTGAAACCTTGAAAAAAGTGGGTGGAAGCGTAACAAACCAAATCAGACATGCACAGCCCCTGTGTCAGAAGACTGGACACACAGAACAGGCAAAACATTTAAGCAAACAGAGTGGCAGGAATGTTCTCACAAACATTTCTCTGCACCTCACAGAGCAACACTGCATAGCTAGGAGCAAGTGCTCAGAAATAGACACTTGATCTGTTGTTTGAAGGCAAACAATGTTTTGCTGTTTGCTATGTTTCTTAATTAAAAAAGAAGATCTGCTTTACATGTTGGATCAACCAGAGATAATCAGCTTTGTCAAGCCACCAAGAGTGATCAGAAGTATGTGTTATATACTTACCATTGGCGTCTAGAGCACGTTAAAGACACTACAGTCAAAGCTGCCTGATTTCACACTCTGTGTGTCACAGAAATTGTTTGTTCTGGACAGATTCCATGGGAATTATAAAGGATGAACTCCGCCTAATGTCATTCTGTGTAATGTCACAAATTGGTTAACGCCAACAAGTTTATCTACTCCATGATAGAAACCCCCTGGTCCATATCACAATAATGGATTTCAATGGAGAATATCGAGAGTTATTAAAGATGCTTGATTAGCACAGCAAGTACAAAAAAATAATACAGACACATTCATTATTGACATTTTTACTACATCAAAACATGCTGGCAGGGTTGGCAAAGTAAAGATTTGTGTTTGTCTGTAGCAACAGCAAGCTGTCTGGATAAAGATATGAGTTTCTCTAAATGGAAGTGTTACAATGGCTTTCTCAAGGTATATATCTACGGCATGGATTTATAGTCATAGAGGTACAATGTATGACATTTGATTATGTACAATTGTTTATGTATTTGAATTTAAATGACATTCTTACCTGATTAATGAAGGTGCAACTATTCCATAATAAACTTTTGGCCAAATAAACATGCTATGGACTGTTGGGACGTACTTTATTTATCATATTATGCCTATTACAGTATCAACTATACAAAACGTGTGACTATTTTGAATTGTGTGCTCTTCACCTGTGCCCAACTTGTGGGCCATAAACTGCATACATGATGTTCATTAATGAGTCAATCTTTTTACTGGTTTCCTAATTATGACATAATCATCCCATGCTATCCATTTTAAACCATTCATTCAGCAAATTCTCAAATTAATATCAGACTCTGTCAGCCATGATCATGACAGTCACTGAGAACTGAGATACTAGTTACAAAGCAGAATTTAAAAATGATCGGTCTTAGCTAGAAGCTGGCCATTCTCTGTTGTATGGGTGAATTTTTGATTTGCAGAGAAATTTTGCAGGAAGCGTAACGAAAGGAGACATATTGACAGAGGCTCAAGTTTTGCACTAACTGGATGGGATTAAACCTAGTGCACAGAATCACCTATAAGCTGTAGAGGTTAAACAGGATATCCAGTGCAATGTCTTCATAATTTAATGTTTAAGAATAAATTGGCACACTTAATTGGAGGCTGCTATACTGAACTGTCTAGGGAATGTCTCACCATCCTGTACATTAAGAATTAACATTGTTTTGATAATTGACAAAGGTAGTCTTTCATTGTATGTCAAGGCTGTGATGTCAGCTCATGTCATCGTCACATATTAACATTGCTGAACTTAAGGCAAGTTCCCCCAAATACTTTTTTTTTTTTTGCCCATTGAAACACTACTTACAGTACATGCCCAGGGCTTGATTCACTGCCCTAATATGCTCCTTCCCCAAGATGGTGGCTCTCATTTCAAAACTGGTTTTCTTCACTGCTTATTATTTCAAAATAGATAAGGAGAGAATCTTTTAAACCTTTTGAATAGCAGCTAAGAAATGATTAATTAGAGCACTTGTAATTTACTTTTACCCTAAAGGCACTGATATTTCTACCTTAGTACGCTAAGAAGTTCCCTAAAAGAATTTCAGGACATAACATACTGATAACAAAAATAAGTATAATAAACAAATTCACGTTTTGCATTTTGAAATGTGGCACATACTGCCACATTGAACTGCATGACTCTCTCCTCAATTGGTGTCAATAGATTACAAGCTTAGTTATGTATGAGGGTTAGTTAAGCAAGTAGCCAGCAAACACGACAACACATTTCCGTTCATTCATACCTTTAGTTATTTACCAGCATTGGTTCCTTTAATGCACGGTTACATAAGATACCCACTAACATAATTTTGTTTTTCAATTAAAAATATTGTTACTGCTCATTTCTTATTGACTTATGAATGCTCCATATGCCTTGATCAAATTTTGAAAAAGACCTGCAAGTGGGCAAAATTGGGAGAGACAGTGACAGGTAATAGAAATTCCACAGGTCTGTGTTTGCTACAGTAACCAAACAATGTGAGGATTCTGCAGAATTGAAAGGACAAGAAAGGAAATGAAAGACATGTATAAAGAAATCTGTGCATAAATGGTACTGCACACAGTGCCTGTAAAATGTATTTAGCCCTTGGTTGATTTCAGATTTTATTATTATGTAACTAGGGGGCTCTGCCCCCTGCTCGCTTTGATTGCTAACCCCTGGGGGGGTGCTATGTGCTAGGCACTTTGCGGCTCTGCCGCTCGCGTATGGGAAATTGGATGTACAATTTAAACAGATTGTCATTTTCATGGGAATTGTTACATATGCATAATAGATCTAACTATTTTACATTACAGCGAGTAATTAACCATAGTAAAAAATAGTAAAACTTAATAAATTAAAAGAAAATGATGTTTCATGGTGCGTTAGAGGTATTCGTTGCATTATACGTTTTTGTTCTGTTTGGCTTTGAAATTAACACGCAAATACATTTTAAACTTACACTTTTACTGTAAAACTTCAACAAAAACAAATTCTTGAATTAACTTTTCATCAATATCGCATTGAATTTTGATCCATGATGAGTGAATATTGTTTCTTTCTCTCTAATAAATAAACCGACTTTTTCTAATGTTTGTCCCTGTAATTTGTTAATTGTCATAGCAAAAGCTATTCTAACAGGAAATTGTAAACATTTTAATATACAGTGGTGTGAAAAACTATTTGCCCCCTTCCTGATTTTTATTCTTTTGCATGTTTGTCACACAAAATGTTTCTGATCATCAAACACATTTAACCATTAGTCAAATATAACACAAGTAAACACAAAATGCAGTTTGTAAATGGTGGTTTTTATTATTTAGGGAGAAAAAAAAATCCAAACCTACATGGCCCTGTGTGAAAAAGTAATTGCCCCCTGAACCTAATAACTGGTTGGGCCACCCTTAGCAGCAATAACTGCAATCAAGCGTTTGCGATAACTTGCAATGAGTCTTTTACAGCGCTCTGGAGGAATTTTGACCCACTCATCTTTGCAAAATTGTTGTAATTCAGCTTTATTTGAGGGTTTTCTAGCATGAACCGCCTTTTTAAGGTCATGCCATAGCATCTCAATTGGATTCAGGTCACGACTTTGACTAGGCCACTCCAAAGTCTTCATTTTGTTTTTCTTCAGCCATTCAGAGGTGGATTTGCTGGTGTGTTTTGGGTCATTGTCCTGTTGCAGCACCCAAGATCGTATCAGCTTGAGTTGACGAACAGATGTCCGGACATTCTCCTTCAGGATTTTTTGGTAGACAGTAGAATTCATGGTTCCATCTATCACAGCAAGCCTTCCAGGTCCTGAAGCAGCAAAACAACCTCAGACCATCACACTACCACCACCATATTTTACTGTTGGTATGATGTTCTTTTTCTGAAATGCTGTGTTCCTTTTACGCCAGATGTAACGGGACATTTGCCTTCCAAAAAGTTCAACTTTTGTCTCATCAGTCCACAAGGTATTTTCCCAAAAGTCTTGGCAATCATTGAGATGTTTCTTAGCAAAATTGAGACGAGCCCTAATGTTCTTTTTGCTTAACAGTGGTTTGCGTCTTGGACATCTGCCATGCAGGCCGTTTTTGCCCAGTCTCTTTCTTATGGTGGAGTCGTGAACACTGACCTTAATTGAGGCAAGTGAGGCCTGCAGTTCTTTAGACGTTGTCCTGGGGTCTTTTGTGACCTCTCGGATGAGTCGTCTCTGCGCTCTTGGGGTAATTTTGGTCGGCCGGCCACTCCTGGGAAGGTTCACCACTGTTCCATGTTTTTGCCATTTGTGGATAATGGCTCTCACTGTGGTTCGCTGGAGTCCCAAAGCTTTAGAAATGGCTTTATAACCTTTACCAGACTGATAGATCTCAAATACTGCTGTTCTCATTTGTTCCTGAATTTCTTTGGATCTTGGCATGATGTCTAGCTTTTGAGGTGCTTTTGGTCTACTTCTCTGTGTCAGGCAGCTCCTATTTAAGTGATTTCTTGATTGAAACAGGTGTGGCAGTAATCAGGCCTGGGGGTGGCTACGGAAATTGAACTCAAGTGTGATACACCACAGTTAGGTTATTTTTTAACAAGGGGGCAATTACTTTTTCACACAGGGCCATGTAGGTTTGGATTTTTTTTCTCCCTAAATAATAAAAACCATCATTTAAAAACTGCATTTTGTGTTTACTTGTGTTATATTTGACTAATGGTTAAATGTGTTTGATGATCAGAAACATTTTGTGTGACAAACATGCAAAAGAATAAGAAATCAGGAAGGGGGAAAATAGTTTTTCACACCACTGTAAATGGCAGATCAAGATCTCCTTTGGTGTCTAATATTAGCCGCAGAAGATGTACTACATTACCTTTCTTGTCGCCTGTTAAAGTTTTACATGTCAGAATTGTTCAACCAATTTTGAATACAACTAATCTTGTCCTATTGCATAGCCCATCACTCAGACATAAATTACGCAATAACATTACAATACATCCTTCTTTCAAAAGTAATTTGGCCAGTGGAAGACTGGACAGTGTTAATGGTTGTAGATATTCTATGGGATATTGCAAGCTAATGTTTTCATCTTCCGTACCATCACCACCAACTGTTTCAGCAAAGTCTATTGATATGCATTTAACCAATTTGCCATTCAAATGATCGACAATTAATTCGTTTGAATTCATCATTTCTCAGTGCTAGGATTGCCCGTGTACTCATTTCTTCTGTTGATAACCCTTTGGGATGAAATTCTTCAATAAAATTTGAACATAATAAGTCTTCTTTTATTGGGAACTTAAAGTGAGGAAAACATAAACATTTATAAGAGCTGAGAGTGCAGGAACTGTGTCTGACAAAAGCATTCACACAAATGAGAGGTGAGACAACCATGGGCATGGTTGAAAATGGTTGAGAGGAAGGCGGGACTTGAAAAAATCTCTTGGCATTAGTCTTGTCTCAAGATTTTCTTTTATAATAGAGAAATATCACGATGGATTTAATTTGGCTTTTTTAGCATTGAAAAACAGAAAAAGACATCAAAATGAAAACAGATTTCTGGCAATGTGCCCTAAACTACTTACAAATTTAAAACATAAAATAATCGGATAAGTATTCACCCTATCTAAGTCAGAAATTAGTACCTTTGGCAGCCTTTCTCTGGACAATGCAATTTTCTTCCCAGTTCTTCTTCTGTCCAGTTTCATGGGGATCATGACTGAACAGCTTTTTGCAAGTACAGCCACAAATTTTCAATTGGATTGAGATATGGACTCTGACTGGGCCACTCCAGGACATTAACATTATTGGTTTTAAGCCATGGCTGTGTATCTTTGGCTTTATACTTGGGACTGTATTCTTGATGGAAAACACATCTCCCGAGGCACAGGTTTCCTGTAGACTGCATAGGGTTTTCCTCCAGGATTTCCTTGTATTCTGCAGCATTTATTTTACCCTCTCTCCTCATAAGCTTCTCAGGGCCTAACTTTGCATAGAAGCATCCCCACGCACAATGCCGCCACCACTATGCTTCATGGTGGGGATGGTTTATTTTTGATAATGCGCTCTGTTTGGGTTATGCCAAACATGTTATTTAGTCTGATCGCCAAAAAGTGCAATTTTGCTTTCATCAGATCAGAGAACCTTCTTACAGTTGACTTCAGAGTCTCCCATGTGCCTACTAGCAATAGGAAAGACACTATGTGTGTGTGTTTTATTTATTTGTTTGTTTGTTTTTTAACAGTGGCTTCTCTCTCCCATAAAGCTGTGACTGGTGAGGCACCTGGGCAACAGTTGCTCTCTGCAGTCACTCCAATCTCATACACTGTAGCTTTTAACTCCCTCTGAGATATTATAGGTCTCTTGATGGCCTCCTTCAGTAGTCTTCTTCTTGCATGAAACCTGTTTTTGTGCATGGTCGGCTCTGGGTGGATTTATTTCCATTTATTTCCATTTCTTAATAATTGATTTATCTGGACTCCAGTGAATAGGTGGTACATTGGAAGCTCTTATCTCACTTCTGACATTTTTTACCACCTTTTTATGGAGTTGCTTAGAGTGTTCTTTTGTCTTCATGGTGCAGGTAAGGCCATGATAGTCACTCATCACAGCATGGACCTCCAGATAAAAGACATTTATACTGTGTCACGCACAAGTGCATGGGGAGCAGTTTAAGTACTCAGACCACATCGCAACAACCCATGGCGAGGGACAGAGGTGGTGCACTAACCTTTCTCTTTTTGTCTCATCAGCCAGAGCGAGGACTCGCCACCGTAATAAAGCCCGAAGTAAACAAAAAGACGCCATACCTCTGGGTTCCCGTCTACCCTCCAGTCACAAGATGATGATGTCTTTATCCCAGCATGCATCTCGGGTTTCCCAGCATTCATGATTCAATTTCCTGTCCCCCTGTATAAATGTTCCCCTGTTTGCTTTATACTTTGTCCGGTGTGACCATTTGCCTTGTATTGTGGAGACAGTACTCAATTTATGTTTCAGTAAACTGGGGTGGAAACCCCAAAAGTTTATACTGTGTGACTTTGTTTCTTCACAGTAGTCGGCAGGATAGAGCCCGAAGATGACGGAAGGGCAAGACCTGAACACGGTATTAAATACCTTGACAAACGAACTCCAGGCGGTCAAGATGGACCAGGCCACCACACAGTGAGAGCTTGCACAAACAAAGAGACGGTTGGTGGCCGCAGAAGCTGCGAGGCCGGACAACGCAAGACTTCCACCTCCTCAAATTGTTCCCCTTATAGAAACAGACGACCTGGAAGCCTATCTGACCGTCTTCAAGAGAAATCAGTGGCCACGAGCGGAATGGGCGTCCATCTTGGCTCCCTACTTGAAGGGTCCAGCGCAGCTGGCCTATCATGACCTCTCTGAGCAGGCGAGGGTATGGCGGCACTGGCGGTTCAACCCGGAACTTCCAGCTAGGGCTCAGGCGTTTGAGTTCTGGGGCAAACTTGGGCGATGGCTACGGCCAGATGTTAATCAATCCCGCCAGGTGGTTGAGCAGGTAGCCTGTGAGGCGTTAGTATACGCCATGCCAGATTACCTTGCCCAGCAGGTCCGGAGACACCCCTTCCAGGATATGAACAGGCTCCTGGAGGTCTTGGAGCGACAACTGGCGGTAAACCAAATCGGGGGGTCTGAGAAGCCTGCTCGCATGGCCCGACAGGGACGGGTTGCCACACAGGAGCCCCCCCGTCGTGCTGTCACCACGGAGCCGCCAGCGAAGACGAAAGACCGGGTGCTTACCCCGCCACGCTGTTTCAAGTGTGGCGAGGTGGGACACATTCTTCCCACCTGCCCCCTCAACGCGGAACTGAAAGACTGCAGCTACGCGAGAGGAGAGATGTACTGTGCACTGTCAAACCCTCTGGCACTTGCACATACGGGAATGGTGTTGGTGAATGGGCACTCGGTGATGGCTTTGTTTGATTCCGGGAGCAATATCACCATTGTTGCTCACCGTTATGTTTTACCGCAACAGTGGCTCGCTAAAAAGTCGAGTATAACATGTGTGCACGGAGACACCAGAATATACAGGTCCACAAGGTGTTATATAACTTGGAAGGGGACTCCGAAACAGTTTTTAGTTGCGGTGTTGCCTGAACCCCCCTATCCGGTTATATTGGGACAAGATTGGTCTAAAAATAAATGCGGTAAAACTGTCACCACTCCCGTACACAAACTGGGTCTACTTATGGATGGTCAGGGGACTCTCCAAACTGCTCCCACGCCGTGCTCATCGGCAACTGATGACATGGACGGCCCGGGGGGACGCCTTTCAGGGACGGACCCCAATCCAGAAGTACAACCGGGTGGGGTTACGCCTCAGGAGGACGCCACTCTGGGCCTGGACCCTGATGAATTAGCCAGCCTAGACTTTCAATTTCGCTCTACGCCGGCATCTTTCAAAAGAGAACAGTGGAATGTCGATTCCCTGAAATTTGCCCCGGAATGCTGTTGTATCCACAGACGACCTGGCATCATTAGATTCCACACCTCCAGGACCCTACTTTGTCCTAGAAAATGACTTGTTTTACCGAGTTGCGGAACACGAAGGCGAGGTACGGAAGTTGCTGTTAGTGCCGCGAGCCTGCCGGCGAAAGGTCTGTGACCTAGCACATGTCCACCTCTTAGGCGCCCACCTTGGGGCCGAAAAAACGTTGGAGAGGATTAAACTCAGATTTTATTGGCCCGGGATCAATGAGGAGGTCCACCGTTTCTGTTAGTCTTGTCCAGTCTGTCAGTTACGCCAGATTCCCAAGAGGGACCGAGCTCCTCTAATCCCAATTCCCCTTATTGACGTTCTCTTTGAGCGGATCGGAGTCGATCTCGTTGGACCCCTAGAGCCTTCGGCCAGAGGCCATAGATATATATTTGTCATGGTGGATTATGCAACACGGTATCTCGAAGCAGTTCCCCTGAGAGCTGCTAATACAAAAAATGTCGCACAGGAATTAGTAGGATTATTGTCTCGAGTGGGCATACCTAAAGAAATCCTCACGGATCAAGGTACACCCTTTACTTCGGATATGTCTAGGGAGGTGGCCAAGTTACTCCGTATTAAGCATCTCAAAACGTCTGTTTATCACCCTCAGACGGATGGGTTAGTAGAAAGATTTAACCAAACCCTTAAACAGATGCTCTGTAAGGTAGTCAACACGGACGGAAGGAATTGGGACCAGCTCCTACCTTTAGTACTTTTTGCATATCGGGAGGTGCCTCAGGCCTCCTTGGGATTTTCCCCATTTGAACTTTTATATGGGCGCCAGCCCCGGGGCATTTTGGATTTACTAAAAGAAGATTGAGAGGGGGAGGCACTTCCCAACACAAGTCTGTTGTAATATATCACTCAATTACGCGATCGATTAGATAAAATCAGGCCTATACTAAAAGATCACATGTCTCGGGCTCAAACAGCGCAAGCCTGAAATTATAATAGGAACTCCTCCCTTCGCGAATTTCAGCCGGGGGATTGCGTACTGGTGCTTGTATCCACCTCCCACTGAAAACTGCTGGCCCATTGGCAGGGCCCATATGAGGTTAAAGAAAGAAAAGGACTCGTTGACTATTTGGTTGGCCAACCAAATCGTCAACTGACTGAGAGGGTGTATCACGTGAACTTGTTAAAGTTGTGGAAGACCAGGGAGGAGCAACCTCCTTCCGAGTCCACTCTCTCTCTTTTCTCCAAAAATATATCACTTAACCTCGGCAACAATTTGACGCCCCTCCAAACGACAGGAGCTCAAAGGAGCAATCCTGTCCATCCCGGAAGTGGTCAGCGAAGCACCAGGTTGGACTGCGCTGATTGAGCATGATATTGTGACAGACCCGGGAGTGGTTATCCGGGAAAGACCTTATCGCCTCCCGGAAGCAAAAAAGGCTGAGGTGGAGCTGGAGATTCAGCGGATGCTGGACATGGACATTATCGAAGAAAGTCACAGCCCGTGGTCCAGTCCCATTGTCCTGGTGTCCAAACCGGATGGCTCTTGGAGATTTTGCAATGACTTCCGGTGTCTTAATCAGGTCTCCAAGTTTGACGCCTATCCCATGCCCCGAGTCGACGAGCTCCTCAAGAAGTTGGGAACGGCCCGGTATTTGACTACACTTGACATGAGCAAAGGGTACTGGCAAATTCCCTTAACGCTATCCGCTAAAGAGAAAACCGCTTTCAGTACCCCTAGTGGACACTGGCAATACAAGGTTCTCTCATTTGGGCTGCACGGGGCACCGGTAACTTTCCAACGTCTGGTAGATAGAGTACTAAGGCCCCACCAGTCCTATTGTGCCGCCTACCTCGATGACGTCGTCATTTTTTCCGGAACCTGGGAGGAGCATGTATTGCAGGTTTACGCTGTCCTCCTGACGCTAGTGAAAGCCGGCCTACGTATCAACCCCCGCAAGTGCTTCTTTGGGTTGACTGAGGCCAAATATTTGGGCTACCTGGTAGGAGGGGGGATGGTTAAACCACAGTGCTGGAAAATAAAAGTCATCTTAGAATGGCCCCGTCCGATACTTAAGAAACAGGTGCAAGCTTTCTTGGGGTTAGCGAGTTACTACCTCCGGTTTGTGCCTCGCTTCTCTGAAAGGGCAGCACCCTTGATAAGTTTGACAAAGAAGAAGGCCCCTTTTCATGTGGTGTGGAATAAAGCCGCGGAACAAGCTTTCAGTGACTTAAAACAGGCCCTCACTTCGGCACCTATTTTGAGAACGCCTAACTTTTCTCTTGCTTCAGACACTGGCCTCGGTGCCGTGTTCAGCCAAAGTATCGACAGTGTCTTGTATTGTGGAGACAGTACTCAATTTATGTTTCAGTAAACCTGGGCGGAAACCCCAAAAGTTTATACCGTGTGATTTTGTTTCTTCACAACTGCAATCAGTTGAAACCCCAGATAGGTGATCTCCATTTAGCTAATTACAGTGGTACCTCTGGTCACGACTGTAATTCGTTCCAAAACTCTGGACGTGACCCGATTTGATTGCAACCCGAACATAATTTCCCCATAATATTGTATGTAACTACAATGAATCCGTTCCAGACCGTGCAAACTGTGTGTAAATATATATTTTTTAAGCACAAAATAGTTAATTATACCATAGAATGCACAGTGTAATAGTAAACTAAATGTAAAAACATTGAATAACACTGAGAAAACTTTGAACAACAGAGAAAACTAACATTGTAAGAGTTCACGCTAGACCCTTACGAACCACTCGCTGTAAACACTTTTTTTATGACTTTTAAGCACAGGGGAAAAAATTAAATGTCACTACGCTTGCGAAACTTTTCAAACCATCCTCTACTGGCTTTAAATTCCTCACCTTCGCCACTCAAAGAAGGATTTTTTTTTCAGCAAATCGCCATGAATCTTCCTGGCTTTCTCGCATATGACTGTCTCGCTTATGCTATCCCCTGCAAGTTGCTTCTCGTTCAACCACACTAGCAACAGTTTGTCCACCTCTTCCAGCACTTGAGGCCTCTGCTTGGTTAACATTGTAACTCCTTTTCCAACATCAGCTGCTTTGTTAGGCCCTGTATACGCAAACAAAAGAAAATGGGAAACGGAGAATGGGAAATCATTGGCACGTATGAACGCACATAGGGAAACTGGCCACCAGTGTTTTTGTTTGCCACCAGAGTGTGTGGTCGTGAACAGCTGCAAAATTTTGGCAAACGTTTTGATCATAACCCGATTTATACGTGTTCAGAAACGTTCATGACCAGAGGTTCTACTGATTGTGACTACGAAAACTATTGGCAGAACCAGTGATGTTGTAGGCGTGTCACATTAAAGGGGATGGAAACTTTTTACAGACACTGTATATTTATGCAAAATGATTGTTTATTCTTCTTTAGCCACTACCCATCACTATGAGCTTGTAGGTAGGGCACAATTTTACACACCCACATTTGTTCACTCTGCAGTAGTTTACAGTGTAAATGACTAAAGGTTAATATAGCTGGCTTCTTGATTGATAATTGTGAACTGAAATACACAGGAATTATTTTAGAATATAATTTTCAGAGCAAAATTACCCAGGAAATCATCCACTTCTATAGCTGCACAGTGGTGTTCATCCTCAGTATAAGCTGCATTACATCAGCTCAGGAAGGGAAAGAACTAAAGGTGGTACTGAAATTGGCTTACAATATTATTATATCATGGCTCCCTTCTGCTGAAGAAAATATAAAATCTCAGCCATACTACACAGATAATTTTCGCCATACTCTGTTGCAGCTAAATCATATAGGACATTAGAACTAATACTACATTTAGGAACATCCACAGATTGCAACGCTTCTCAGCAACCACTCGTATTTACAGTATATCATCAGATGTTGCATTTAATGTATGATGTTATGTTTAAAATTTTTACTCTAATATTAGTGTCAGTCTGTGGGAGATATGCTAAAAAGTTCAATGAACTTTGCATATGTGACAACAATTTTGAACTTGAACTTAAATTCAGCATCAAGCAATCAATGGTAAGTGCAGTTCCTTTATTAAAGTAATCAAATAATATGTTTCTGCTTCTTTGCTTGAGCTTACTCTGATAATATGCAAATTTTCTACTCACAATATTAGCATCCAAAAATAAGACTTAAACAATTAAATAAGACAATGATAAGTAAGGTTACATTTTCACCATTAAAGAGTCCTTGCCCATTTCCAGACAAGGGTGAATGTTCCCTATAGAACTCTTTCAATTAAACTTCTCTGATGGTACTTCTTAACTCTCCTCTTCATTTGTCAAATGCAAAATTTTAAAATACTTTAATTTTGATTGAAATGCATCCATAAGAAAACAAGAGTGCTATTTCCTAGTACTATTACAAAAGTAATTATGAGCTTTGTCCATTGTTTTGCATTATACGCTTATTTATACAGTGTTGAGTGGGAATGACTTTCACTACAGCCAGTTTTTTGAGACCATACTTTCACATGTTGAATGATTCTAGATAGCTCTCTGTTCCATTTTGTTTGTGAAATAATATTGCAAAACTTCTCAAGCATCATAGCATTACATAAAAAATAATTCTCAAGCAGCATCAGGTGGAGGCAGATAGCTTATTTTCCTCAAAGATGCTGAGGAGAAGTGATGCATTATGGGACTGCAGTTAATAAACTGCACTGTACAGAATAAGTCTAATAGAATCAGAAAACTTCAATAAGTTATAAATCCATTACTATTTAAACAAAGCACTCAGGAATCAGAAATACTTTGGTTGTCATGAAGCCACTTCGCTATATTCTCTGCAATTTCTAGAACACAGGCCATACATACATTGATGAACATTTCCCTGATTGAACTATGCACTTTTTACATTTATGCTATTCCCTTTAATCTGGATTTCTTTTGTATATTATGTCTCTAAAAATAATGATGATATTTTTCCTTTTTTTCCTGCATGAGAGCACTTCTGGAATATATCTTAATATACACTGACAATGATCCTGTGAAATGCATAGGCACAGTTGCCCACAAGGGAGTGGGGTCTCTCTTTCCAGACATGGTGGTACAAGACACAATTTTTAAAATTTATTTAACCGAGAATAAAAGATATGCTTAGATTTAATTCAGCTTTTTTCCAATTAACAATACACTGTAAAAAGTATATAGTGAATTTAGAAAATAACAGGAGGATAGTATTTTAATCATGTGATGACAAGTAGACAGAGTTTAGATTCAAATCCCAGCCCAAGTTCTGTCAGTTCCCCCTCTCTCTGTGTCCATTTAGTGTTTGTTGAGGCACTACTATGTCCTCCCATCTCCTAAAAAAAAATCAGGTTAATTTGATTTGTGACATTAAATTGTCTGCATATGCCTTTTGATTGCTTTCTGACTTCCTGTGATTGCTTCCACCATTGACTTTCTATTGGAATAATTGATCCTGGAAAATAAAGTAATCTTCTAACCATCTTTGTCAAAAAGTAATCCTTTATCAAGAAATTTAGAAATGATACTGTAAAATATAGTATGTAGTGATTGTGAGTACTTCCATTAAGATGGTTTTAATTGTTTTGTAGCGGTCCGGTGCCGCTAAGATTCACACCGTTGAAGAGAAGGTGATTTATTTATTTATTTTTTAGGTGGAGATTCCAGGGATGCACCTAGCCTTGGCTTGACCTGCACACACTCACAAGCAGAAAAACAAAACAAACAAATGAGTAAATAATATATTAAATGAACAACAAACCTCCCCTTTCCCCTACGGCGATACAGATGTAACATACCAATGAACCACAACAATAAACACTCACAACAACGTCCTTATACAGTCCAATACAGCAAAAGAAGGTGAAATGGTATGGGGTGAACATGAGAATCCCGAGAACAGCTTCCGTAGAAAATGAGTGAAACAGTCCTACCGGTAGTCCTGAGCAGCAAGGGGTGAGATTTCCAGGAGCTCTCCTTTTGAAGACACACGATGATTACACACACCAGGTCACCCAATAAAAATGATAATCCATCCATCCATTTTCCAACCCGCTGAATCCGAACACAGGGTCACGGGGGTCTGCTGGAGCCAATCCCAGCCAACACGGGGCACAAGGCAGGAACCAATCCCGGGCAGGGTGCCAACCCACCGCAGTAAAAATGATAATGTTAAAACTGATTATTAGGACAACTTAGAGGGGAATAAGTGTGAAGACTGCACTAATTTTTGATGGCATTGACATATATTTAGGGTACAGCAAGTGGGAAGTGTCTGATTTAATATTTGTGGAATGCATTACTTGGTCTGCTTAAACACCCTTTGATGACTGGACTAGTTCTTTCTCCAAATTCAAAGAGTTGTGAGCTCTACAGTAACAGAAAGTAATGTGTTATAAAACTCTCTAATACTTCTATGTGAAAAAAGCAAATCTGTTTACCATCTCCAAGCCAGCTGAGAAAGTACAGATGCTACCGAATGGCTTCTGCATACATATTTTAGATGAGTCTGCCATTTTCTCAGTATGGACTTCAGTATATTATACTGTTTTATGATTTTTTACTTGTTTGTCTTTAATCTGGTAAATGGACCTCTCATTGAATTTGCAGCAAGATTACAGCATAAGTGATTTGAGACAGTGAGTTCTCTATTCTTTGATGATGTCGTGTGGGCTAGGTTAACATTACATGAATAAATATTTGGTAATACCTAACCTATTTACTTCTGGCACAGTTCGTAGGGGCAAGTGATAATGTTTTTTTTATTTTATTTTATTTCTTCCAATATCTAAAACTTGTGTTTCTTTCCATGTTTATCTCGAGGAGATTACTACTCATCCTTTCTGTAATGCCAGTAAGACACTGGATCATAGGGCATACAGCCTCAGGGTCATCAGATGCAAAAGATAAATAAAGCTGTGTGATAGTTCATTTTGTTAATGGAAATATTCTGGCGTAACAAGAAACTGTAGAAAATAACTGTTAGATTTCAATCAGAGCTGTACCCTGGCTTAAGTTTAATATTTGTTTATTTAGCCTTTTTGTTATTATGTATCATTTTGAATGATATTATGTTATTTATATTTTTGCTTTTGTCGGTCTTGCATATTCATTACGGTGTTTTTTACTTTTCTATTTAGTATTATGCTGACGTCCTATGTAATATTTTTCGTTATTGGACTTCTTTAAGTGGAACCCAAGAGACAGGGCCACCTTACACCAGGCATTTAGGAAGAAACTGATATTCTCTCTTTAGCTTTGGTATTGTTTTGTTTGGTTTTCTATATTTTGCTTTTGATTTCATCTGTGGATTTTTTGGATTTGTATAGCACTGCCACATAATCTATTGTCCAATTTAACTTTTGTCTCTCTGTTGTCCTCAGTGGAATCCCTATTGCTGCCTAAGCTCCTAAGCCCGAAGTAAACTGCACACTCGTCCTGGTCTGGGTTAGGACTCACCATCTCTCTGATTCACCTAAAGGGTATTCCTCAAAGCTTGCGCCTAAATGGACAGGACCAGCTTTAGTTCTAAAGTAACTTGGACCAAACAACTACCGCATGCAAAAAGGTAGGGAACCATATATTAAAATAGAGTGAACGTGGTCAACCTTAAGCCTTACTTCAGACCCCCTTTGAGAAAGGTTGGGGAAGGAGGAATATGTAGCACTGTCACATAATCTATTGTCTGGTTTACCTTTTGTCTCTCTATCTTTCTTAGTGGAATTCCTTGTCGCTACCTAAGCCCCTATAATAAGGTGGTGGGCGAAGAAATAAAATCAGCACACAGGGCCAAACGGCTGTAAGGAGGACCATTGCAGGGTGTGGTCTGTTGTCATAACTTGGAGAGGGTGTGGGGGGGGGTAGGGGGTTTGGGGTCGATTGCCATGGAAAGCGGATGCTAATAGTACAGTTGAAAAAAGCAAGAGAAAGGAGACTCAGCACCACCAAACAGTGTCTATCCACAGACAGAGAGAAGATTACCTCACTCAAGGATCAGAGTCCATTCACATTTTTGGAGAGGACCACCTCAAAGACTTCACCACCCGACATGCTCTGGGATAGAAGTGGATGGGACAGTTTACATTTATTTATTTATATATTTGGGTTAGACCTTTATCCAAGTCACCTTGCAACATTTATGAGACAATTGGTTACATTTCTTTTTAGTTTCCAATTTGAGCGTAGGCTAGTCAAGTGACTTGCTCATAGTCATACAGTGTCACTAACAGGATTTGAACCCACAGCCTCAGGGTTTGAATTTCAAAGCCTTAACCACTACACCACATTTGCCTGCAACTCTTGAGGGAGGAACTTGGATGAGCTGAAATAAATTTTTGCTTGTCTGGGAATGCGCAATTTGGAGATTCTGGAAAAAGAAAGCGAAAAACGGACTACCATTATCAGAAGTATCAGCACTGCTTGGACTTTGTGAGGTGTGTGTGATCAAGGATTTTTTATGTTATTTGCATACTGTATGTATTAGAGTGTGTAGGGGGGTGCATTTACACATCCAGTCGCTGACATTTATGTTTGTGGATTTTTATAAGCTAGATTTAAAACAGTAATTTCCTCCTTGTCTGTTTGTTGATACAATGTAAATTATAGTTTTTTAATCTATCAATATCGCAGGAAGGGGTCTACGGGTGGTTTAGGATTGACCTATTATCTGACTCAAATACACAGCCAAAAAAGTCTAAAACCTGACTGAAACTTATTCCGAGTACAGTTTTCATTTAAACGGTCACATAACTCTTGAAAAACTGCTTTCTGTAGAATGGTTGAAATTGATGTATTTAAAGAATCTAGAGAGATTCCAGCATCTAAAGAGAGTCATCTATTTCTAGTATACTGCCAATTAGGATGTCAGAACTGTTCGAACTGCATCAAGGACACAAGTGGAGAGTTTTAGTAGAGTACTGTAATTCTAACATAGTTCAGTTTAATAAGGGAGTTTAATTCACAGTATTGAACAGTATTCAACAATTTTTGCTTCTCATGGCTATATTATATTATATATAATATTGTTTATTTTAAAAAAAAAAAACATTGTAAAACCTTCACTTTTATTTGCAGAAGAGTTTAGAATCCATTCCATAGACACAGTGGAGTTAAATAGACAAATAATAGTTGAACACAATACTCTGGCATTTTCCACATTTTCATTTATAATTTTAGAAAAATAGGACTGTCTCTCAAGGCAAACGTTTGTATTTAGTTATATGAGCCTTTTAAATTTCACAATGGGTTGTTAATTTAATTTTCCTCCATTTTCACTCAGCCTTCTTGACAGTCTTTTTTGAGTTTTCCATTGTGATTTAATAATAGAAGATTATTAGTTTAATAATACTGTAGTTCAATCTGAAACTAAAAGACAGAAATTTCAACACAAAAAAAAGTCTCAATACAAAATTATTGCAGCAAGTATAAACGCGTGGCAACTCAACTCTATGCCAACGGCATTGGACGAATGGCACAGTATAGCCCTGGACAGAGCATCAGTCCATTGCAAGGCCCACTTACACATACACCAGAACCAGTTTGGAATAGCCAGTTAACTCAACATGCACATATTTGGAGATGTTTGAGAAGAACCAGAGTACTTGAAAGAAATGCATATATACTGTACATCGGTAGGATCTGAAATGTTTGATTCAAACCTTGGGCACCGGAGCTGAGAGATGACTTACTCTGTAAAGCTACAAAGCCCCAACATTATCATCCTATAATGAAATAACTTTTTCAATTTTCTTCAATGCTTTTTCTGAATTTGCTTTTTTTTTCTCTTCTAATTATGGTTGCTTCAAGCTATGTAATAGATGAAGAGGGAAATAGAAAAAATATGAAGTTATATCAAAATAATCAATATCATTACTGCTTTAAGCTCCATTTGGTCTATAGGTAAATATATCTTCTAGGTATTCTCTTATTATTTGCTTTGCTGGCTACCTTAATGTTTAATGTCCCTCCAAAAGAGTCCAGCATTTCTATTTTATTGACTGTGCTTCACAAATTACAGATGTAAATTGAATTTTCATGTCTCAGAATGTAAAAATCAATAGGCAGTAATGCTATAACACTGAAGTGTGCAGTATAATGCGATGCACTCATTTAATTACCAAGAGCCCTTCACCTAATGCACAGAGAGGCTTCTTTTCTACTCCCTGGTTGTTTCTGAAATAATGGGATTAGAATGCACTGTTCAGAGGACCTACATTAATATTTGAATGCATTTAAATCCATTAGGCAGGTTGCGGGAGAGAGGAAGAGCTCTTTTACATTGTAACTGAAACAACAGTAATGGGTTATTATCTGCTAAGTAAATACTATAGAACAGCATACATAATGTTTGAAGGTTCCAGGAACATGGCAAGAGTAATGCCACACTTTACAAAATTACCATGAATAATGCAGTTGTCCAGTTTTTTTTTTCTTTTCTGTTTTTTTTTTACCACTGAAGGTGCAGCATGCAGTATATGTGTGCGTCGAGTCAAGGAGAGCAGCGTATTCTGCTGCCCTTGAAGAGAACACATGTGCACTCAAACCTCAACATCTGCCTCTTTGAATATTCACTGAGAAATGTATAAAGCTGACATTTAAAAAAATATATGTATATATCTACAATGTTTCCATATTCAATGTTTCCAGCAAATGTATTTAGTTGCTCTTTAGTTAGCTTGCTGTTTTAATGTTGCACCTTTTAAGTGCTATATGGTGAAGACATAAACTCCAGTGCATAAAAATATAAAGCACTGTGAGTTGCAGTAATCTTAACGGAAGTGTAGAGCTTTGCTCTTTAACCTTACTTTCTAGATTTTAAATTCTCTTCTGATAATGGACGGCACACTTAATTTAATGATTGGCCACATCTGATTGCTGCACTAGATTCCTGTTAGCACCTTCTCGCATGGCTAGCTAGCTAAACATGAGCTGTAAGAAAATGGAGAGATTAAGACTAGGCTTAGAATGTGTCAGGAAACCACATTTTAAAAATGTATCACAGAGCATCAAATACCTACTTCAGCTGCTGACCCTATGACTACGGACTGTTTTATTTCTTCTGTACACTGAAGTTGATTGTGGCGTGACTCATAAAATGAATCCATTTATCAAGCTAAAATTTAAATGTTAGGAATATCGGTTAAATGTTTGTTAATTCAGCATAAAATATTAATTAGGAGCACTTGAGATACAATATATAAAGCAAAAGGTGGACTGGTGTGTTTCTTTCTATCTTAGTTATTCACAAGCCTCTAAAAGTAACCCAGTAAACCTTAATAAGGAGTTATGATTCCTCTACTGAAAGTCCACAAACTGCACAGTGATACTGACAGCTAATATTAACAAATTATGTGGTGTCAAAATGGTGATGCTGATTATGGTTTTCTAAATCTGTGAAGAGACAGTCAATGCACTGGGGGCAATATGTTTTGTTGATTCTCTTTTGTGCATTCCATGGTGATTCCCACTACCTTAGTTAAGTTTGAACAACAATATACAGTTGAAGTCCTGTTTGCCTGTCTATTAAACTTTGAATTCATTTTTTCCTTACTGGCTTATCCAATTCAGGCTTAACTGCAGGCTTGGAGCAACTGGGAAACTAATATGGTACATTTTTTCAACATGCACTAAAAATTAAGGCAAATCGTGCTACCAGAATATTTGGCCAGATGATAATATAGAAAAGAAAATTCATACTGCAGTTCATGATATTCCTAGACAAAAGAAATCTTCAGGGTGTCCACATTCCTTGGAATAATTTTTAGCAGACCTAACATTACTTGGTTTTCACCCCCCTTCTTGGACATTTAGAAATATTATAAGGCACATCCTGAAATCTATAACTGTTGAATTTTGAGATAGAATAGGGCTTCCAAATTACTCAAAAAATTAGACTTGAATATTTATATAAAAGATAAGTATACATTTGAGTATATTCAAACACAAGTTAAATATTTTTGGCATTATATGTATGTTCGTATTGTGTTGATTGTTGTTATTTTTCATTATTATTATTGTTGATATTTTTCTTCACTGTTATAGGCTTTTTTAATTTCTATCCATTCTTGCAATTTTCTGCACATAATACTTTTAAATAGGCAGCCAGGCAGGGCTCTCCTCGCTGTCCTGTTTCACTTCTATGCGTGCGGAGCAACGGGGGACGGCTAGTATATGATATATAGTGGTTAGGGCAAACCCTTTAATGTTAATGAAAGAATATTAGTATCAATGGAGTATCTGCAACGTCTGGTGGAAAATTCCCATGTCAAAGGAAAGATTACACTACAGATTACTGGACCTACATACTAGATCATTTTTATACATAAATGCAGACACATTTTTCCCTTATAATATTAGAAGTGTTTAGGACTTCGTAATTGCAGGGTAAATTTTAGCCATTTTGTTTGTGTTATTTGGTTCCTGGCCCTCAGACTGTCTCTCACGGGGCAGCGGTAGCATTTTGTTTAGTGTGTTTC